>NC_091129.1:26233217-26383217 GCF_040183065.1 Periplaneta americana | reverse complement strand
GATATATATATATATATATATATATAGGTCTATAGATAGATATAGGTCTATAGATACAGGTCTATAGATAGATATAGGTCTATAGATATATATATAGGTTTATAGATATATATATAGGTTTATAGATATATATATATAGGTTTATAGATATATATAGGTTTATAGATATATATATATATATATATAGGTTTATAGATTTATAGATATATATAGATATAGATTTAGATATACACAGATAGATAAATTGAAAAATAAATAAATAAACAGATAATACATGAATGAATTAATAACACTTTATTTCTTTCCATTTTCTATTGTAACTTTCTGCTCATTCTCACAATATGTATTCTTCTTCTTTCCAGGTATCTGCACAGCGATGCGTAAGCGATTGCCATCATTGTTTCACCGTCCGTCTGTCCGCGTCAAACAACTAATCTGGTAATAATTTATTATTGTGATATATAATGATTTAATTTTTAACAGACTCCGAAATTTATAATTACTAATATTTGGTTATAACTGCCATAAATTAGGAACTGGAGGAATTATGGAATTACTGTTTCTCGTAAATCGATTCCTATTATAATCTTTTTAATAAAGCTTCCAAAGAAATAAAGAAGAAAATGGTTTCAAGGGATAGAAAGCATTCAAAACTTAATCAACATTGAGTTTTTCCCTACATTCTTGGATAATTAACGTCTCTGGTGTGTACATTCTCATGAACTATAACGGAAAATATGCGTTGAATTTATTTTGTAGTTATGAGCAGGTATGTTAATAGCTTTGCAAGTAGTAGTGAATTTACTTTATATATATTTAAAAGTGTTGAAAACAATGCAATTACAAATATGGCTGTAATTAAAGCGAAAGACTTTCTTTTTCTCATTATTGTGTAGTAGGTACATGTTAATTCACATTACCCGCATTTTGCTTGCATATTTCGTTACCACAAATGCCACAAAAAGTTAAGCAAATCTGGAATATAAATATACAATGATCAATTTCATATTATGAGAAATTTATGACTGTAAATGGAACATAGGATATATAAGTATATTATTTATATCATGCGGTATTTCATTGGCCTTCGCAATATCATTAAATATGATGCTGCAGTTACTTTAATTCAGAATTACAGGCTTATTTATATTCACAGATTAATGTAACTATATTAAATCCATCGGAGACTCTAGTTTGAAAAGTTTTGTTACACATTTTGTATGGAATAGAATTGTTTTGTTTTCCTTTACGTTTGAGGTGTAAAGTAATTTTTTAAGTTCATAATTTGTAACGTTTCAGGGAGAAGATACTAAATTAGGGCCTACTAGTTAAACAATTTAATTCAAATCTGATTTTGTAAACATATTTTTGTAGCTTTGACATCATTGTACGAACGTTTTGTCGAACTACATACATAAACAGTCTTACTAATAAACCGTGTATAGTTTTTATAGTTGGGAAAGAAAACGTTACTAATAAACCGTGGATAAGCAATGGATGTATAAACAGTCTGTAACTATACATGGGAATTGTTTTGCAGTAGTTATATACACGAAACCCCTTGTTTAAGCGTCGTATACATAGAAAAAATGGCCGTCTCTCTAACAGCTGTTCGTATCGACTGTCATTTTATGATGATGGTTGCCTTGTAACCACAGAAGAACAAACCAAAGCGCACAGAATAATTAGGATAATATTGCTGTAGCTTGTACTATTTGACTAAAATATGGTGTGGTAATCGATTAGAGCCAGTTGTACTATCGATAATTAACACGACATACTAGAGCGCTCTACCGGATGCTGTAGAGAACCTCAGATATTCTATTACCTTTCGTAATTAAGTAATAACGAAACTATGACGTAGCTGTTATACAGGACGTATGTAGTGATTATTAGTAAGTAATTTACACACGACTTATAAACGAGCTACTCACTGTATAAGTATAAGACAGTTAAACGTCTGTATATAGAGTTTTTATTAAGACCGTAAAAATTCAGTTCGGATATAAAATATGCATAAAACTACTAGACAAACACCTGACGTTAATTGATATAAAATTTAAAATTGAGGACATTTGATCTTATTTCGCATTATAAAAAGGATTAAGTATCATAGGCAAAATTTTACATACTGGTACTGAATAATGTCTGCTGAGAATTAAAGACATGAAAAATTCATTATTTATATTTTAATACAGTACTTCAGGAGTTTATTTTCAAAGTGATCCTTGTCCATTTCCGTAACTTTATGGAAAATCACAAAAATGTTTGAAGGTCTAAAATTTCTTGCCAGCTAGAAAAGACACATTATGGAACCAAAGAGGTTGGATGCATTTAGAATCAAATGAGACCACGAGACTCTTTGGTTTCAAAGCTGGAACTAATATTTAGTCGTAAATTTTGCTGTGGGCAAGAATCAGTTTGATTCCAATAGTCATATTTAACGCAAGATTTTTTATACATCTTGAATACACAACTTTTAACACTATATCAATTTGGAAAACGTATTATATGTCTTTCACGTGTTAAATTTTGTTACTTTGTTAACATGTTTCGGCCTGCAATTGGCCATAATCAGAACTGGTTATCAATTTCAGAAAAACAAACTCTTGACTGCACATTACACTACACAAACACACCCCCACATGAAACAAAAAAAGGCGCCAAAACCATCAACAATCAGTTCTGATGATGGCCAATACTAGGTCGAGACATGTTAACAAGCTAACATAAAATATAACACGTGAAAGACATGTTCTCCAAAGCAAGATTTTTGTAGTTTAGAGGGCGTTCTCAAGACAAATTATGACAGTTGTATGTAGAGTTATAATTGAAGAATGCATGAACATAGGAAGCTCATTTTCATTATCAGGTTTTGAAAATGAGTTCCTCGTTTTTACTGAAGAAGTATAAAATCCATAAAGTGTTATAGCCATGAATTCATGTAATTTTTACAGATTTATAATATATTTGTGCGTAAGGTGTAACTTTTAGGCACATAGTCCTTTCTTTTTTCACTATGATACTGTATACTATGTTCAGCCGGTAGTTCGGTTAGAGAATGAAAGTTCTTCGGTTTAATCCCGTCTGTTGATGGGATTTTTCTCGATGCAGAAACTTGCAAAACTCTCCCCAGGTTCAGAGATAATTCTAAAAAATTGAATACCGGGTCTTTCCCTGAGGTAAAAAGGACTGTCGGGACATTGATGCCGACCACATCACCTCAATCTATACTGCGTTCTGTAATGTATGACAGGAGACTTAAACATTACTGGCAGAGGTAGAAAGAAGAAAAATTTCTGATCAACCAATGACAGAGGTCACATTCTAAGGCTTCTTTTGAAGTTGATGGGTCTGAAGCTTGTATCTCCGCTCAACTTCAAGATAAGCCTGGGTTGTGATGTCTGTCATTGGTTGATCACTAATTATTCTTCTCCCTTCCTGTACCGACAATGTTTACGTCGCCTGTAAGACATTATGCAACGCAGTATAGTACCGAGGTCATGAAAGCATGGAGCTTTACGACCATGCCACCTAAGCGCTTTCACGGTGTGTGTAGAGGATATCCTTACCTCTTCATCTTAGATAATACATAGATATACAGGATGTCTACATTAAACCTTTTTAAATTCAGATGTAAATAACAAAATATTGAGACTTGGTATCTGGATGCAGGTTTCTGCATATTAAACATAAACTGTGAAACTTTTTATGGGGATTTTGTTGGATATTTGAAATGAGTTTTTTGGTTCCAGATGTGAATTTTGATTAAATCTGACACTGAAGGAGATGACACAATGTAAATCCAGGTTTATCGAGACACGACCAGATACAAAGGTGCAACGTCACCTCCGGACTCAATATCGAAGAAAACCGCCATCACGGCGGACAATCCGAGAGTGACACCGAAAATTTATGGAGGATGGGAGTGTACTGCAGCAAAGGACTTTGAACATGTGCAAGATGTATTTGTCCAAAGTAATCCTTCTTCAGCGTCAATTCTAGCAAGCATGTCGACAGCAAAATGCTGTGCGACGTGGACGATCATCTGGCTGAAGAGCTTGAACCAGCTGAATTTTGTATGCAAACAACCTCAGAATTTATGAAGGAATTTGTGGACATTCTAATGCAGAAAGTTCAGTTTCCTGACTGCACTGCGAATAAACTTACATACTTGAGATTCAGACAAATGCCTTCGCACATGTTCAATGCCCCCACACTTGTACTTCGCCGCCCACTGTCCTTTTGCCGTATAACGCTCCGGTCTTCATAAATTTTCGGTGCCACTCTCTGATTATTGGCCATGATGGCGATTGTCCTTCATATTGTGTCCGGACGTGACGTTGCACACTTGTGTATCTGATCGTGTCTCGATAAACCAGGATACACATTGTGTCATACCCTGAGGTATCCACTTCTCCTTCACTGTCAGATTTCAACAAAATTCTCATCTGCAACAAAAAAGTCATTTCAACAATCTAACAAAATTGCCTTAAAATTTCACAGTTTCTATTTAACATGCAGAAAACTGCATCCAGATATCACGTCCCAATAATTTGTTATTTACATCTGAAGTTGTAAAGGTTTCATGTGGACACTCTGTACATTTTAAATTTGCTCACATTGCAGACATCTCAAAGCTGAAATTTTGTTCAACTTTCATAACTGAAGTATTGTTAGAAGTGGATAATTATATCAAAGTAAGAATTTGAAATATTTACCCTGATGTATACATATCTCCATCAGTGTGAAATTTCAACAACATTCTCACCTACAACAAAAAAAAGTCAGTTCAACAATGTAACAAAGTTCCCTTAAAAATTGACAGTTTCTATTTAACATGCAGAAAACCGCATCCAGTTATCATTTTTCAATGATTTGTTATTTACATCTGAATTTGTTAAGGTGCCATGTCGACATTTGCATACATTGCAGACATCTCAAAGCAAACTATATTAAAAACAGCAATTTTGTTCAACTTTTATAACTGAAGTATTGTTAGAAGTGGACAATTATTATATCAATGTAATAATTTAATATACCGGTATTTGTATAGATGTTATTAACTCTAATTAGAGTTATTTTGGATAATCATTTTTTTCAACAAAACAGCTAATGACGGGAACATTATTGCTAGGTGTGTGGTTTAAATTAAAGATTAATTATATTTATTAACCCTTAACCAGAAAAATTTACTTTTTTTCTTTAATTAAAAACATCTGGTCTCTCAAACCAAGTTGCAAAAAAAGTACACTTTCAGAAAATTAACAATCTTAAACTCAATATTTGTGAAAAATAAAATGGCATAAGGCATATAATGAACAAATCTACTGCAAAATAGCCTGACAAATTAGTCAAGACCAGCGGTCATTAGCACAGTGCACCCTCGGGATAGCGTTCCTTACCCGCGGATTAAATATTGCTCTATCGTGCAGCCATTTCAGCTAGTGCACACGACAACTGGTCTAGACTATTACATATGAAAATTGCTCTTAGAGTTTACCCGAAATTAAATACGCTTACTTCTGTAAATCAGGCTTTCAGGTAATAGCTCCCTGTAATTTCAAAGGAAAAATTGTTCCTGTGCCGAGTATCGATCCCGGGACCCTTCGCTTAGCGCACGAATGCTCTACCGACTCAGCTACCTAGGAGCCATACACGACACCGTCACAATTTTTCCATTTAAATGGGCGTCTTTTCAGCCCATTTGAGCTGTGTGGATATAAAGGGAAAAATTTAAATGACTTTTATCATTTATTATCATAAAACACTGCTCTCTTAAATAGGCTGAGCATATTGGGAATTTCATGAATCACTTTCCTAAAACACGCTACAAAATATTTCCTATAAAAATCATTTTTATTTCGAAAAGGAAGCAAAAACGAGCAAAATTGCATTAAACTTTTTAATTTGAAATATCACAAAGAATAACTCCCTGAAATTAAAGACATTACTTACGCTCAACCTGTATTATTGAATAAATAATAGCCTCAAAAGACTAGTAGCGTAATTTTTTTAATTAGATTTAATAATTTTTTTATTCTCGACCATGCCGAAATGTAGTAATTATACACCTGGTAGTAGCCCTTTAATGCACCTCATTAAAGTACACCTATTCATTATAGTTCAGTTGTTCAGCTAATGAGAAATCACCATTGTAGCATTATAAAAGCGCAAGTATCGATTATTCTCGGATATGCAATCGAAAGACAACTAGCGAAACGTCACGGAGGCTGGAAATCCAATATTGTCGCAGAAAGTTATGTTCTGTTACTATAATAATTAGCGTTAATTGTAAATAATATTCAAATAAATTCAATTTGTCATCTCGTTTTTCAATTCTAAATCAATTTCCAGGTTATATCAAGATTAATGTTCATGTTATTCTCTAGATTATATCAAGGTCAATGACATTCGTTCCTCGGAAAACATCAATACTTTCGCGTCTGCGCACATCTCACAATTTAGAAGGTCAGTTTCGCTTCTCACTTAGATAACCATAACATGAATACTTATGAATAATTTCAAGTTATAAATATGGTCGAGCATAAAAAGTCGTATGAAACTTGCCTATAATGGTAATTAAGACGCGTCTTAATTACTACCATTATAAACTCGTTGCATAATGTACTATTCTTCTTCATCAAATTTTAAAAGCTCAGACTAGATGAGTTCTTGTAGTTACCTGCGAAGTGTTCGAGAATCAATCCAATTGCAGCTAATTCTTCTTGAACTAGAATATCTCTGGTGCTCTTATCAGCTAAGCGGGCAGAAAATGGGACAAACAGACATTTTTTTAATACAACTAACTTTTCTTGCCGTAATCCACACCCGGACGCGATAGCTTTCTGCGGCCAAATATGAGCAAGAGTGACAGCGTGGGAAGTTATCGGGTGGCCTTGTGTTCCGTCAGTTGTCACAAGACCAGCGAAGTTACAATGTTAACTGCAACATCAGTAGAGCTACAAGTATACACAGTAGGAAATTGTACCCGAAGCAGTAGTAATGTAGTAGTGGTAGTAGTAGGGATTGCGATAGTGCTATCAATACTGATAGTGGTAGTTTTACTAGTGGTAGTGATAGTTTAGTGGTGCTAGTGTAATGTAATGTAGTGTATTGGTGACAGTAATAGTGAAGTAGTGGTAAAGTAGCGTATTAATGTCAATGTATTGTCGGACCATCGGATCTGTGCCCCTTCAGCGCTGTCGTCGTTCTTGAAAAAGTTAACGCCTGTACTCACTCCATTCCACCCTCTTTCCTCCCACCACGTTATTCATTCATTCATTCATTCATTTATTTTATTCCATAGATCTTACATGAGCAATGAAGCTTTAAGATGTGGAACATGTCAACATTTTACAATATTACAATTACAATTTTTACAAATTTTTATAGTTTTACAATTTAGTAATTTTCTACAATTTTTACAATGTTGTACAATTTTTTTACATTTTGTCGAGATGTAGTGAGATGAAATGAGGTCCGAGGATTCGCCAAAATATTACCCGGCATTTGCCTTTTCGGTGGGGGAAACCTCGGAAAAACCCAACCAGGTAATCAAATCAAAGGTGGTAATCAATTAAAGGTGTTGATGCCAAGGACTCGCCATAGACCAACTGGCTTCAGTCCCACGGCTGTGGAAAACCTCGGAAGAAACCAAAGTCCAAAGGGGGATCCAACCCAAGCCCGAACGCAGCTCCGGAACAGCAGCCCAGCGAGTCTGCCGACTGAGCTACAACAGTAAGCCAAGAACCTTGCCTAATAGGGATGTTGCCAAACTTCCGTCAAACGGTATCATAAATAACTGGTCCTCCATGCTGCAATATCACTTCTGTCAATCAAAATACATCTTGTATTTTTAAATTTTTAAAACCTAAATCCTATCTCTCGAATCACTTTCCGAAGCGTTTCTCTCAAACCTTCGAAAATATTGTCTCTCGCAACCTTCAGTAATTTCTTAAATGTCGGAACTTCATTCTACGCGGTATAAAATTCTTGTATCTTTCTTCTTAAAATACATCGGTTCATATCATCTACAAGAATTAAAGTTTCCCTTGGTCTGTTCTTCCCTGCTGATTCTAGCTTTTCATCTCCTGTACAGACTCCCTCTCTCCTGATTTTCTTTGTTAGACGCTCTGACTTCCCTATATAAATTACATAAAAATGTTGTATTATTAGTATTCGTTAAGTAAGTAATTTTAATACGTAATCAATTGAAATAAAATAAGCCTCACCTGTGATCGCAGCTGCTCTTTTCGTTGCCTGATTTATAGGAAACAAATATTGACCTGTTTGTTTCTCTTCATCGCAAAATGCTATTACGTACTTGCTTAATAATATTTCTTTCGCCACTCCGTGATACAGTGTTCATGTTGATTTGGTAACACTGGACTGCAAGTGCAAATAAACTGTCCGGCAAGAAGACTCAAAATTGTGAGTAGTGGGAGAGAGAAAGGGAGAGAGCTAGAAAAGAGAAAGATAGGAATGCAGGGAGAGAAATGAATTACCGAGGCTGAGAAGGAATTAGGGTTTAGTTCGCATATCTTACGGGGGCACAGATCCGATGGTCCGACAATAGTGTAGAGTAATGATGGTAATGTAGTGTATTGTAGTTCAGTGATGGTAGTGATAGAGTAGTTCAGTATAGTGATAATAGCTTTGTTCGTAGAACAAATACGAAACCATTTGATATAATAGGTAAAATCACACGCACGGTTGGCAACTGTTGGAACTACAGTAGTTAGCTTTTCTTCACTCTCTATGAACGAATATCAAATGGTTTATAATGGTAAGTCCTAGTAGCGGAAATGGTGATGCTTAGTGGCACACCTAGGTACTAAATATTTGGCGGGTTTTCATTTATCACAAGAATTCACTTATTTTTCAAGCTAATTTATTTGTCTATGGTGTAAAGTATACTGGATCTAAATTAAAATGGAAATGGAAGGTAAGATAACCAGCTTGTATTTTTTTATTTTAATTCTTTATTTTAATTTCATTTTAGTATTTAGTATTATTATTTATTTATTTAACCTGGTGGAGATAAGGCCGTCAGGCCTTCTCTGCCCCCTCTACCAGGGGATTACAACTATAATATGAAGAATAAAATTACAATTAATATTAAATTTACAATTAAAATTACAAGTAAAATTACAATTAATATTAAATTTACAATTACTATTACAGTACAATAAAAATCAAAGTACGAAAAGATTACCTCACTAATTAAAGCCACATAATTTATCACAGAAAAACAAAGAATATTTTATATTTACTGAATTACAAATTAAACCTAGAATAACAAAATTGTATAGTGATGAAATTACTGGATATTGAAATATTTTGTGATAGTAAGTATTAAATGAATACAAGTTAATACAATGTAAGATAAACTAGTCCACTCCTGGATGAGTAAGACTCGTGCTCAGGAGGGGATTCCAATACAGATAAAAATAAAATTAAAATTGAGAGTGAATACAGATTAAAAAGTGTTTAATACGTTTGAACCCAAACTATAAATCTAATATATTTAAAAAATATAAATTGGGAGAGAATATTAGAATTAAATTTGTTTAATAATCAGGGATCTTGACTCATGCTATGATAAAAGGCTGCATTGGTTTTACATTTAGGTTCAGACAAAAGCAGAGAATTCATATTTTTACTTATATATATATATATATATATATATATATATATATATATATATATATATATATATATATATATATATATATATATATATATACCTTTTTATTAAGATTTCTGTAGAAATATTTTAATAAAATTAAATACTAAATTTGTTTAATGTTGAAAACTTTGAAATGTTTAAACAGCAGTTCAGTTAACTAATCTTTCCGTTTTTTTTAACAAATTGTTAATACTTTTTTCTGTAGAAAATTAAGGCATAAAGGTTGGATTTATAAGTTCCACCCCAGCCTACAATACCATACATAAATATAGATTGAAATAATGCTAAATAAATTATACGTAAACAGTTAATTGATAAAATATTTCTTAGAACAAGAAAGTAATATATTTTACGTAATTTCTTGCAAATATAATGAATATGGTTATTCCATTTTAAATGATTATCAATAATTATACCTAAGTATTTAACCTCATTAACTTCATTAATAATAACTGAACACTTGCAATCTATATCGGAACAGTCAAAATTATGCATTTTAATTTTTAGTGTAGATGAAATTGGTTTTTTATTTTTATTATTTATAGAAAATGGGATAACTATTGTTTTATCTTTATTAATTACAAGTGAATTGAAATCGAACAATTTTTTGTAATTTTAAGCACCAATTTGTATTATACTAAGCATCAGTCAAAGTTCTTCCACTAAAAAGTAAAACAGCCTTCTTTGTATTAATCTTTGGTTTTGGAGAAGGCAATAGTAGTATGTAGTTGGTAGTGAATCTGCGCGCACATACTGTTGTATGGACATAATGGGCTATATATAATTTATGTAGATAATATTTCATATTTCCGTGTCCCGTTATTATAGTTGTGAAACTTGGGGTTATGTAAAGTTTCAGTTTTAATCGATCGTTTATATTTGGGAAAAATGATTTTGTGATTTGTCCTTTTGCTGTGTTGTTCCAATCGTTTTGCCACAACTGAGATTGTGTATTTCAACTTTCACTGCACTTTTTGGTGTCTTGCTGTAGCTGTCTTGAGTATCCTAGGAACGTTCTGCCTCCTTCGCGAGTTGATCTGCTAATTCATTCCCCCGTGTAATGCGTGGGCCTTAATCCAGTTAAAATATATTTTCCACATCTTCTTCTCCGCTTTCTTTACTTCTCTACTGGTTTCTTCTGTGAGATGTGATTGGATTGTTTGCTTTTCCAGCTCCAACACCGAATTCAACCTTGCTTCAACCTGTGAAGTTGTTATATACAGGTTGTTAAATAGTGTATCCAGTATTTTAGGAGGTGATAGTATGCATCAAAACAAGAAAATAATGTCTAATAAACATGGGTACTACAACACATACTTTCTGAGACCTGAACACTTGTTCATAGGAGGTACACAATGTGACGTTCTTTCGTGGCAATGCATTTCTCTGCCCTACACTACAGCAGATTACCAGATAATCATACCGTAGTTGACACCCCTGGCATGGAATAATGATACTTCGCAAGGAATACTGAAAGCCGCTCTTATCCGCCTGCATTACACACAAACACACACACACACACATACACACACAGAGAGAGAGAGAGAGATATCTGTTTCAAGTGTACAACGATTGATTAGCAAGATACGGACATGATATTCCTCCTGAGAGATTGTTGCGTGAAAGATCGCATTTCTCAGATTCTCTGATGGTTTCCACTGGAGTTTCAAACGAGATCTTAATCCTATGGACTATTTTATATGGAGTCAACTACAAAAAGCAGTTTACTACAAAACAAGAATTCGTAATATTGAACATTTAAGACAACGCCTTCTTGAATGTTGGGACCGGCTTGATCAAAGACAGATATCCAGTGCTATTGGACAATGGAAAAGACTACTACAAATGGCTCTTCGGGCAAATGGCGCTCACATAGAGCATCATTTTAAATTTTGATTATTTGAAAGATCATTAATTTTATTTATTTATTTATTTATTTATTTATTCATTCATTAATTCAGTCATTCATTTATGTATTTATTTATGTATATATTTATTTATGTATTTATGTACTTATTTATTTAATTATTTATGTTTATATATATATATCTTTATTTATTTAATACTTTACACTTGAGCTACATTAGGCATTGCAGCCCGAAAGAGCAGAAGCTCGTGCTCGGGCGCAGTTCAGATCAGTTATACAAAATATATCACAAAGTTAGGAGTGTTCATTGAGCACAATAACATTAATAAATGGTAAAATACATATAACATGTAATAATGGGGTCTATATACAAATAAATAATACAAAAATACATGAATATCAGAGTATTGATTTTTAACTCAATTAGCATAAACAAATAAATAATTAATCTGATTTGTTTCTTAAATCTATGTGTGTTAAGTGTACTTAGCTCAGGGTAAGCTCTAATTAATGCGTTATATATTTTGGGTCCAAAATTTCTGCTGTGTTTCAATCCAGCAGTTGTGTGGCATTTGGGAGTATTTAGAAAGAAACTGTAATTATTATTAATTTTACCAACATTCAGTTTCTGCATTTTGAAGTAATAAAAATTATCTTCAATCCCACATTAATCGCATCATTGTATATTGACCTGCATAAGATTTTAATTGAGTCTCAAAAACACATAATGAAAAGACCTGCTCATTTTTAAAGTCTACTCTTTCCAACAGTGTATTCATTATAAATTAATGTTATATATTCCCGAAAATAGAGTATTTCTAATTTTCTGCCTTTTTTAGCCCACTGTGTATGTACTTATCTCAAAAGGGAAAAGGCGTTATTCTGTACAGTGAATTCACTCCCTCTAACAAATGGATAACTAAGCCCGATGGAATGACTAGCGGTGAATGGAAGGAGGCTATCAAGATGACTGCCAACGTAAGTGCTGTAACAGCCATACTCCGTAGGTCCCAGGACAACCACTGCAGGCGATGCCTCAGTGAGATAGAAACCCTTGGACAAGTCCTGGGAGCCTGCCCTTATGGCGAAACATTGCGTATACATAGGCACCACGCAATTAAAACTAAACTGGCCGATGTCCTTAGAAAACTAAAATACACCGTCTATGAAGAAGTTCACGGAACTGCCGACAATGGCAGTAACAGACGAATTGACATAATCGCCATTAGCGAATCCCTGTCTCAGGGTATGATAATCGACCCCACCATCAGGTTTGAAACGTATAAAGGACAGCCCGAAGACGTACATGAGGAGAAACGAGCAATCTACGTTCAAACCATCCCGTATTATAAAGATAAACACCAACTTCACGATATCAGTGTTAAGGGATTGATGTTTGGAGCAAGAGGAACAATACCTAACTTCTCTTCTCAATTCTGCAAGACCCTAGGACTGCACAAATCGCTTCTGAATGAATTGCCCTCCTCATAATTAGAGAGTCAGTCAAACGTTTACCACCAATATGGACTCTAATTCAATGTCCTGAAAAAACTGACGCACCATTATCATTTTTCTTTCTCTTATTAGCTTTCATGGCTTCTTTACTTGTAACCATTTTTTTAATTCTGTATACTGCCATTTTTGTTTGTTTGTGTACTTGTTTACATTTTTTTCTTACTCTGCTATCTTTCATCACCTATTTGTTCTTGTATTATCCAAATTAAGCTTTCAGGAATAACTCCCTGTAAAGTTAATTTGAATAATTTCGAGGGAAAAATTGTTCCGGGGCCGGGTATCGAACCCGGGACGTACCAACGCTCTCCCACTGAGCTACCCGGGAACTCTACCCGACATCGATCCAATTTTTCCCTCTATATCCACAGACCTCAAAGTGGGCTGACAACAGTCAAGCAACCAACATTTGAGTGCACACTAACTCTGTGTGACTTTAAATTGAGGTTTTCTGTTACGTGCAGTGACGTGTATTATGCAAATTAAGCTTTCAGGAATAACTCCCTGTAAAGTTAATTTGAATAATTTCGAGGGAAAAATTGTTCCGGGGCCGGGTATCGAACCCGGGACCTTTGGTTAAACGTACCAACGCTCTCCCACTGAGCTACCCGGGAACTCTACCCGACATCGATCCAATTTTTCCCTCTATATCCACAGACCTCAAAGTGGGCTGACAACAGTCAAGCAACCAACATTTGAGTGTACACTAACTCTGTGTGAATTTAAATTGTGGGTTTCTGTTATGTGCAGTGACGTGTATTATGCAAATTAAGCTTTCAGGAATAACTCCCTGTAAAGTTAATTTGAATAATTTCGAGGGAAAAATTGTTCCGGGGCCGGGTATCGAACCCGGGACCTTTGGTTAAACGTACCAACGATCTCCCACTGAGCTACCCGGGAACTCTACCCGACATCGATCCAATTTTTCCCTCTATATCCACAGACCTCAAAGTGGGCTGACAACAGTCAAGCAACCAACATTTGAGTGCACACTTGTATTGTTTTGTATGCTTTGTCTAATGACAGCCTCTAATTTGAGGAAGCTCTAGTAAACAAATAAACATATTAGGAAAATACTGAACAACACGTGTAAGAATATTGCTTGCAATATAAACATTCTGTTTTAAAATATAGGCCTATATACTTGAAAAATTAGCAGCGTTTCACATAAACCTCTCTTGCACTGAACGTTTTGTTCGTCCCTTTCAGTAATTAACCATTCACATGCCAGCTACGATGGGGAATTTAGCCACAGTGTAAAACGATACGAAAATATCGGAACAAACATCCTCCCTTCTATGCGGAGCACGGATGAAAAGTGATGTTCCAGGAATAGCATGGAAACGGGAAGTGTCCGGCGTCTCTGAAACACAAATGTTTTAGCTTATAGACAGCTCGAAAACAAATTACCTCCCGCATTCTGGCTCTCGCCTCCATTGGTATATTTTCCAAACGAGCGGTTGGTTTTGGTATGCAGACATAGTGGACGGATTTATGCTATAATAGCAACTGGGAAGAACTGCTGTGTTTGAGATACCATTTGCGACGAGATGTACAAATTTGTTATTTGCTACGTGACTACAAATGAAAGAGCGACGATTTAGTTGAAACGTAACGAAATTACAAGCTAACGAACGGAAAACTCAATGACTGATTCGGTCAACTGTGCATTTCAACAATGTTAGTCAGCTCTACACAGTTAAACATCTCTTTTAAAGTCACCTCGCTTTAATTTTAGAGCAGTCTCGTCTAAAGAATTGAGTGGAAATTGGAGTAATGCTTAAATTCAAGCCGTCTATGAAAGAGATAAATTCCGTAGAATGATGAGAGGGATATCGTAGTGTTTTGTTTCTGTATTAGCAGAGGTGACCTGAATACATAAGGACATCATTCTATTTTTACTAACATTTTTAATCTTACCCTGGCTGTACCTTTGGATTAACGGTTGTGAACCGGAAACACCGTTTGCTATCCCATTCCACGACTGGAGTTCGATGATACTAGCGCAAAATACAAACAAATCACTTTACTAGGTATAGGAGGGAAGAAAAGTAGTTCATCCATTTACGTAAACTAGGAAAAGTAAATTCCGAAAAGACAAAGTATATGATTATGTCTCGTGACGAGAATATTGTACGAAATGGAAATATAAAAATTGGAGATTTATCCTTCGAAGAGGTGGAAAAATTCAAATATTTTGGAGCAACTATAACAAATATAAATGTCATTCGGGAGGAAATTAAACGCAGAATAAATATGGGAAATGCGTGTTATTATTCGGTTGACAAGATTTTATCATCTAGTCTGCTGTCAAAAAATCTGAAAGTTAGAACTTATAAAACAGTTATATTACCGGTTGTTCTGTATGGTTGTGAAACTTGGACTCTCACTTTGAGAGAGGAACAGAGATTAAGGGTATTTGAGAATAAGGTTCTTAGGAAAATATTTGGGGCTAAGAGGAATGAAGTTATAGGAGAATGGAGAAAGTTACACAACGCAGAACTTCACGCATGTTATTCTTCACCTGACATAATTAGGAACATTAAATCCAGACGTTTGAGATGGGTAGGGCATGTAGCACGTATGGGCGAATTCAGAAATGCATGTAGAGTGTTAGTTGGGTGGCCGGAGGGAAAAAGTCCTTTGGGGAGGCCGAGACGTAGATGGGAGATAATATTAAAATGGATTTGAGGGAGATGCAATATGATGATAGAGAGTGGATTAATCTTGCTTAGGATAGGGACCGATGGCAGGCTTATATGGGGGCGGCAATGAACCTTCGGTTTCCTTAAAAGCTATTTGTATTTGTTAGGAAATATCGCAATTTTGGGTTTGATCATTTTCATTAGGTTTTTGTTTAATCAAAATACAGTACCGTATTAACAATAAGTGTTTTCACTTACGAACTGTGTTATCCATGTGGAGGTATTCATTAAGCAGTGTACATTATACTGTCTACAGCACATTAACGTACAATATAGAGAATGAAGATAAATTGAAAAGTAATCATAATATGGTTATTTAAACACAATTTTGAAAATGGTGGCCGTTCATTTCGATACAGGCTTCAGTTCTTTGTGCTTAATTATCGCACTATAGACTGACTATTGCATCTAATTCCAATTACCAGTTTCGTCCTTCGTACTATTAACTCATGTTGAAATAATTCTGTACATACTCTATAAAAGAGTACCTTACGTACTGTAAATTCAGTCTTCACTTCTGCCCGACCCGCACAGATAAATTACTCAGACATGCCAACTACTGTCCGTTCAAGTGGTTATGTCGCAGGATCGTAGAAAAGGGGGAAAATCACGTGACAGTTAATTACTTAACGAGGCCCTTTTTATTTAATTTATTTTAAACAGTTGTATAATAATATGTAGACATCCAATTCTTAACAGAAATTAATGTTTTCAGAAAAGAGGTAAGACAGCCCAGCCACTAGCCTTTGCAGAGGTGTGAGCAGAAGCAAGTGGGGGAAATCGGGATGTGACTTAGGCAAACGGACGACAGTACATGTGCGAAAATATGATCAATATTGAAAGCTCTTTCGTCACTGGAAAACGCGAACATCTTTCTGGAACGTACTATACTCACTAACTCAGTACTGTTTACTTTGACTGCATACGCGGCCTTGGTTCTGTGTGGAGGACAATTGGACGTTTACTAGTAGAGGATGTGGGAGTGATGTACATTTAGAAACTCAGGTACAATAAAAATTGAAGTAAAAATAAAATGATGTCCTTGTACAAATATACATACATACATTTAAAAATGTTATCTTAATTAAGATTTGTATCACATAAGATTTATATACCTAATTAAATCAGTTCAAAGATGTGAAGAAATGGTTTGCATAATACATACACATTCATGTCCAAATCTTTCTCATTACTTATTATTAGAGAGTGGATGCGGGATGACTTAAGGAAAAGTGAAGTTGTTTCGTATCGGAGTATATGGCACGTGCCGCGCCGTCCGTCTTTTGTGTACCTGGCGAGTACAGCAACGTACAGAACGAAGGAACCCCGGTCCGTTCACAGTAACATTGCAACGCAATGTGTGCAGTTGTGTTATCTTGCTGTAGTATTTAGTACGAGTTGAATAGTGTAGTGCTGATCCATTCATAATGTAGAAGTGAAAACGTTCAATTCGCTCAGAGATACGAAATGCAATTAAGAAGTATGAGAGTGACATTTTATGTATTAACGAAGACAATATCGTGTGTAATATATGTAAAATTGAAATAAAAACCAGAACAACTCAGGCTATATAGAAACATTCCAACAGTACATCGCACAGGAAATGGGTTGAAATGAAATCTGAGGAACCACCACCATCATCATCATCATCATCATCATCATCATCATCATCATCTAGTTGTGCGGGTCTAAACGACACGTGCAACATGATGCTCAGTACAAATATTCCTCTAAAGAAATTGAGTGATCCCCATTTTAGAGTTTTTCTTCAGAAATTCTCTCGATACAAAAACTATTTAAGCGATAGGCGAAGGCGATTCAGCTTCGACAACTTACGAGAATATATCGTCGTTTACTGCAAAGCTGGTAATTGCATGAATGATGACGAGGACTGAACTCGCAAGGTATGTACTACAGTACGTTATTTTTTCTTTTCTTTCTGACTGTACGGAGATACAGTACCATGTTGACGTCGTCTGTTTACGTTTAAAACCTGTTGAGGCAAGGTCCGAATGAAAAAAATGTAAGACATAGTAAATGTGCACCTACATTCAACGATAAGTCATCCCGCATCCACTATCTACTTATTATTATATGTGACACACTAGTCATCCATTAAGAATAAGGAGACGGTTATGACATATTACATAATTCAAATAAAATGTAGATAATTTTTATTAATAAATTATTCCTGATTTATTAAAAATGGCAATTTTATTAAAATATTACATGTTTAGAATTTATTAAAATTTTTGTAATAAACTTAGTAAAGGAAATTAATCAATTAAAACTAATATTTCAAGGAACAATAAAAAATAATCATATTACTTTAATTATTACGTCAGTTTTGGGTGATTATTATTCTGCGGAACAAAATTCCGCACGCGAATAAATACGTAACTCTGAATGCGCGACTAATGCAGGGTTAAGATCAATTAATCAAATGTACACATCTAATTTGCAACTGTATCACTTCAGATCTATGTAACTAATTATCATTTACACCACTTCTGATTAATAGACATAATTAAGGTTCAAGTTTATGTAGCTAATATGATTTACACCGTTGATAACATCTACTATTCCGCCGTTGTGACTATGTGGTTAGCGTGTTCGCTTCCGAAACAAACGGCTCGTCGTACTTCGATTCCCTGTGTGAACAATAGAAGAAATTTATCTCGCGTCCACGGGACAGAGTGCTTGTCCCTTGCCATGTGTTGTCTTACGTTGTCTCAGCAGTTTGCTGCGCTACACGACTAGATATACCAGCAATGTGTGCCGATCCAAAGTTGTTCCATAGCTATACACACTCTACACCACATTAAAATTAAAATCGGTATGAAAAGACGAGGTTAGGGCCGATTCCACCAAACATATTTAACTTTAATTCGGCATTAAAGTCTTTTTAATTGTCACTTAAGTGAAATGGGTAATATAAGCGTAGGTATGGCGTAGGTATATGTGATCTAGTGCTTTACACTAGACTAAATATCGACAATTACTCATTAGTGGCCAATATACATGATCATGAAATTAGAAATAGTGAACAAATTAATATTCCATATTGTATATTACACAAGAGCAATAAAAACTTTTTAATTATGGGGATGAAATTATATAATAATCTCACTAGTCAATACTATAAATTACCAATCAATAGTTTCAAAACTAGATTTTACAATTGGTTATTAAATAATCTCTTTTATTCTGTTGCTGAGTTTTTCAACACAAATTTGTATGAAGTTGTATTTTAATAAATAAGTTTTAATTGAAATTTAGTTAGTTTTCTTCAATTTAAAAGTTTCAAATTATTTCATGTTTTGATTGTATTACTTAAATTTCACTGTTTCTGTTATTAGTGTTTTTTAAATGTATTTATATGTTTTTTTTTCAATGTATTCTGACGAAGCCTAAAACTGTATATCTAATGGCCAAATAAATTCAATTGAATTGAGTTGTGTATGGGTGAAAAAAATGTTGATATTTCTCTTTAACATTTGAATCTATCAATTTAACATTTTTAAAGCATAAACACAATATTTACACGTATATTTTGGTTTTTAGATTACATTTTTACCTCATATACTTGATTTCAAACCTGAAAAGTATTTATTAAATTTAAGTTAAAAACATAGGTACTTTAGGAACATTTTAACCAGAAACCCTTCGCAATACAGCGTCCTCAAAATTCAGGAATATTTCCAATGTAGTTCACTATATTTTCAGTTATTTTCGTCACATTATAAATATTCGTTCAATATAAAAAATTGTCCATCCTCAAAAAAAAAAAAAAAACAATTATTTAAAAATTTTCAAATCATTTTCGTACTTTTGTGACTGTAAAATCCATAATAATTTCGATAACTAAGTAAAAGTGGCCATACGTCTTCACTACCTTATGAAATAGGAGTATTTAAAATTTCAGTCTCCTACCCTCAGTACTTTCAGAGAAAAATGTTCCTAAATAACCATGTTTTTAACTTAAATTTAGTTAAAAATTTTCAGGTGTACTTTTTTTTTAAATAAAATCAAATATAAGAGATATGTAGAAGTCTCGCGGCGTAGCGTCGTGGTCTAAGGCATCCTGCCTAGGACTGGCGTTACGGAATGCGTGTTGGTTCAAGGTCGTTACAAAAACAATGTTTTCAGCTAATATTGTGTCTAGGTGGTATAATCGATTGAGTGATATACTACCCTGTGGTTTTTAGTCTCCATTAGAGTTCATGAATATTATGAAAAGCAAAGATGAAAGGCCAGATCCTTGTCTGACTCCCTGATTTATGGATCTCCATTCCCAAAGTTTGTTTTAAATCCTAACTTTTATGTAATCATCATTGTAAATCTCGTATATTCATTCATAGTGTTCTTCCCAAGGGCAAGTCTTTCACTGCAAACCCAGCATTCTCCAGTGTTTCCTATTTTCTGCCTTCCTCTTTGTCTCTTCATATGACCCATATAGTCCACGCCTGTGGAGTAACGGTTAGCACGTCTAGCCGCGAAACCAGATGGCCAGGGTTCGATTCCCGGTCGGGATAAGTTACCTGGTTGAGGTTTTTTCCGGGGTTTTCCCTCAACCCAATATGAGCAAATGCTGGGTAACTTACGGTGTTGGACCCCGGACTCATTTCACCGGCATTATCACCTTCATCTCATTCAGACGCTAAATAACCAAAGCTGTTGATAAAGCGTCGTAAAATAACCTACTAAAATTAAAAAAAAGACCCATATATCATAATGTCGTCTATCACCTGATATCTGACTTCTGCTCCGAACTCTTCTCCCGTTCACTATTCCTTCCAGTGCATCCTTCAGAAGGCAGTTTCTTCTCAACTAGTGACGCAACCAATTCCTTTTCCTCTTTCTGATCAGTTTCAGCATCATTCTTTCTTCATCAACTCACTCCAACACAGCTTCTTTTGTTACTCTGTCCATTTCACACGCTCCATCCTTCTCCATACCCACATTTCAAATGCTTCTAGTCGTTTCTCTTCACTTCGTCGTAATGCCTATGTTTCTGCCCCATACAACGCTACACTCCACACAAAGCACTTCACTAGCCTCTTCCTCAGTTCTTTCATATCGCTTTTATTATTTGGTTTGAAATAACATCATGCGTTAGAATTTCTAATAATTTATTTGTTTGCTCTATCAGAGGCTTTCTTCAAATGAAGAAATGGCATATTTTTCCATTAGGACTTTAATAGTGAAGTAACCATCCGCACAAGACCTATCTTTTCGAAATCTATTTTGAGCTTCATCAAGTACTGGGTGTTCAGTTCAAAGTGTGTCATGGCTCGCTGTATGCCGTCATGTAGCTAGTCGATGAGCCTAGAGAATTCAATCTTCCTACACTTCCGCAGAGAAGTTGCCAGAGTAGTTGCCTAGCAAGTACGGCGTTCATTCTGAAGAGTACTTACCGATATGTACGGTGACGCCAGCAGTGGCAGGAATGTGAACTGTTTCGAAACATGTACTGAGGTGAGTTTTTTCTTACTGTCGAGATATGGGGAGAGGGTTAAGACGATTACTTACGTATTTGTTAACATTAACTTCGACGGTCAACATGGACACGGAGCATTTGATTTGTATTGTGGAATGTTGCCGTACGCAACCGATGATAACAAATACCCTGCGTACGACTTGGCCTCGCAAAATACAGTTCGAAAGAGGTTATGGTAGCACACAGACC
The DNA here is from genome assembly GCF_040183065.1 of Periplaneta americana. Taxonomy (NCBI): domain Eukaryota; kingdom Metazoa; phylum Arthropoda; class Insecta; order Blattodea; family Blattidae; genus Periplaneta; species Periplaneta americana. The sequence continues at coordinate 26,361,753 of NC_091129.1, read as the reverse complement.
TTACAGACCGCCATCTGTTGCTACGACGTTCACGTTATACCGTACACGTTCTCAAATTCAGATTGAACGCCTTGATTAATAGGCAACTTCTCTGACATTAAAGCTGAAACTCGCTTCAAATCGCTGACTCATCAACAGTGACGTCATGACACACTTTGAAATGAACACCCAGTATAGTGTAATAGTAGTTACTTAATTTAATTCTTAATTATTCTTTGTAAATTTTACAGCCAGATTTCAAATCCTCATTCCAATAAAATTATCCTCATATCGCCTTTTCCGTTTAGTGGGAGTATAATGAATTGTTGCTAACTTTTTGATGGAGGACCTTAATATTCTATGAATCTGGTATATTACAAATCACAGCATGCTTTTCTGGAAAACAAAGTGACCGTTACACTTTTTTACTTAAGGAAAATAGATCCATTTTCTTTATACCAGTACCGAAGCTACGAAAAACTGTGATCGCCAAAGATCGCTAAAATAAATATAAAATATGGCTGGCAGTCATGCGACCCCACTGCGTTAGTGAAGTATCAATGAAAGTATGTTTATACAGAGGGATTCTATGGTGGACTTCGAATGGACCATACTTTCCTCTGCGAAATGTTAGTTCGTTATATAAGTCTTGTCTGTAGTTAAAAAAGTTTGGAATTGAAGTTTTAAATTGAATAGGAACTGCAACTCGTTAAACTTCTGCAAGCCAGAAGTTGTTTTTCGGGGTAGGGGCTTGGCTACCAACATGCCCACTTGTATAAAGAGGAGAACTTTGGGCTGCTCTTATTATAGTCACTAGTTTATATATAAAAAGAGAGGCACAGAGACACATTTTTCCTTTCTAAGATCTGAGCCCGTACATGTAGCGGACACTTCAACTCCTGTTCGAAGTTTTACTCCCATTTTAATAACTCCCTGCTATATTCATCCAGGAAGAGCTAACATCAGCCACTGTTAAGTTTGCGCATGCCCTGTGAGTGTTGCAGTGTACACAAATTTAGCTTCTTTTTTCTGTTTCCTTCGCAAAATTTGAAGCTTTTCGCAACACTCAATATCGCTTCACAACGTTAAAGATGGACATGAAAGTATATTTGTAGAGAATTGGCTGAAATCACACGTGGCTGGCTTATACTCATATGACGAGGCTGGTCTGCAGCTCATTGTCTGTGCCAAAATATTGTCCTCCTACAGACAGTTTCATACGCGGAAAGAGAAGAAAATCAGAGGGAGCCAAGTCCAGGCTGTATGGTGGGTGATCAAACACTTCCCATCGAGACGGCTGCAGGAGCCTCTTTGTTGCAGGTGCAGTGTGCGATCGAGCATTGTCATGAAGAAGAACAATGCCTGATAACATTCCTCGTCGCTTGTTCTGGATTGCCCTCCGTAGACTTTGAAGAGTCACGCTGTACGAGACTGCAGTGATGGTCTTCCCACGTTTCATGAATTACACCAAGAGAACTCCATTTCGATCCCAGAACACAGTAGCCATACACTTTCTGACAGAGGAGGTTCGCTCGAACTTCTTCGGTTTACTCGGGGAATGACAATGGATCCACTGCTTGAATTGCTCTTTTGTTTTCCTAATTTCGAAATGGACCCATGTCTCTCCCCTGTGACAATTTTGATAAAAAAAATCTACCCTTCATCATGGTAGCGCTGGAATAACATTAAGGCCCGTAACACACTTGCAGAGTTTTCGCCAGCGAGAAATATGTTGCGAGAAAATTAAAAAATTGATAACGTGGCTTCAAATGGACGTCCACACACTGGAAGAGATTCTCCCTCGAGGCAAAAACCTCGCACGAGTTTCTCGCTGGAATCGGTAGCTCAGCGAATTTTCTTGACACATTTATCAAAGATGTTTGACATTTATACTCTTTATGACGATTGAATGTAGAAAATGATATCACAGGTGGCGATGAATTTTTATTGTTTTTATTTGAAAATGAGAAAGATGGCTGATAATTGCAGTCAGAAACTTATCGAACTTGTACGATGTCACCCGTAGGCCTATTTATATGATACACGAGATGAAAACTATGAAAACAAGAAACTTAAAGAAGAAATCTGGACACAAATATCAGATTATCTGAAAATAAATAGGGCTAATTTTATTTTGATGAGATTTAATAGTATTGATTAAACATTTGAAATAATGTATCTATATGTCTTAAAAGTTTACGTAATTTTAATCAGAATACAGCAAAGAATTCTCTATCATATCATGAATGGCAAAAAACTGTGGTCCATTGAACCTGAAATAACGCCTAAACGTATCATCATTCAAATCGAAACCAGTGTCCAAAACTCGCCCTTATTTTCGTAAGATACAATGTGATTTTCAGATATTTCTGGCTTTAATTTTACGGCTACTTATTTTTTTCATGAACAAAATATGTTCATGTAACTCCATTTGCTCATCATCTGAATACTGAGATTCAACATAGCGTTCGTACGTAATGTGTAAAGTACGACAATATACTTACAGGTTATATGTTTAAGTACAATATATACGTAAATACATAACCTATAATATTTCTCCCAACGAGTCATTGCTATAATCAGAAAATGCTTTCTGCATGAAGGCAGTGCATAGATGATCATAGCGAAGTGTGATCTGTGATAGCGAGAACTCGCCAAGTGTGTGGAGGAAGGCTCTTCGCCTCTTTGTCGCAACACATTTCTCGCTAGCGAAAACTCTTCAAGTGTGTTACGGGCCTAAGGCTGCGCCCATTCGCTGTGTTTTGTGATGATCGGACAGCATCTTGGGAACCCATCTCGCTTACAGTTTACGGTAATGAAGTCTCCCAGTCACGATGGTATAGAGAGCTGACATTGAAATTTCGGAAAACGAATTTATTTATTTATTTATTTATTTATTTATTTATTCTGGTGTAGTTAAGGCCATCAGGCCTTCTCTTCCATAACACCAGGAATACAAATACAATAACAGAAATAAAAAGGAAAAAAAAACACTATAAACGAAGTAAAGGCACACAAAAATATACACAGGTTGCAGTCACACAAACTTTAAATGAGTGATTAAGTATAATTAATTGTATCCTAATTAACTAACATAAACAAGAAACTTGCGATTTTAATCTGGATTAAAAAAAACACAAATCAACACTTCTAGCAATATCAAAAAAGCATTAAACAAGACAAAACTTTCCAATTTAATTTTGAATTGTGATAAAGTCCGGCAGTCCCTGACATCATTAGGTAGCGAATTCCAGAGACGAGGTAATTCTACAGTGTAGGAGGATGAGTATAGAGACGTTCTATGATGAGGGATAGAAAGAAGTGCTTGATGTCGGTTTCGAAGAGTTGTAAGAATGACTCAACACAGAAATTGTAAACCGGCGATTTTCTCGAATTGCCTGATCCACTCGCTGAACAAGATCATCGGTTGACACTCGCTTCCTTCACTGACCGCCTGCATCATGAACGTCTGTACATCCTGCTTCAAAGTTCCTGCACCATTGCCGCACTTTGCTGTCAGTCATGAAAGTTTCATCGTAGGGCTATTCCATATGAAATCGATCAGTAAAAAACCTCAAAAATATACTATCGAAAGTCAAACGGTTTTCGTATTATTGAGCGACAAATTTAGCGTATTTTATAAAAACAAGCCTCTTTCAGCGCTCAGAACTCTGCAACCATTTACTGCAGAACGTTGAACGGGAGCTTATTTTGAAGCTGACCTTTGGTAGGTTATGTTAAGAAGTAACCCTTATTTTTATTATACACAGAGCGACAGATAATCTGAGTTTACTTACTTTTAGGGTTTTTCTCATTCGTAAAAATGTAAAAAAAAAAATTGAGAAAAAACCCTGCATTATTAAGAGGAATTCGGCACTGTTTTCTTAGTGGTACGGCAGTAAGTTTCGAGGGTATTAAATAAATTATTTTCACACGCCTAGACTTGAACGGCGCAGTACCGCATGCACTGGCCGAGAGCTGAAGATAAGCGAGCGTTGGGCACCATTTTACTCCAGTGTTTATGAAAACCTGTGATAAAGCTAGCACAGCCATGCGCTGCTAGACGACACATAACGTATTTATGTCTCCTGGCCTTGCTTGCATAGGCTAGCTCCCGCCTCACACTCAGCTGGTTAGTTCACTCGCATACTATCCATTTTCTTTATTTGATATTTTCAATACTTTCTTATCATCGTACCATCAGTAAAAGATATGTGTTTATTTGTACTTTCAATGTGGAATCTAACTATATATTTTTAAAATATGTTTTTCTTGGCAAAGGCGTCATAATGAGTTAAATCTAAATTTTCTCCGTTTCCATAAAAAGTAAGAAAATCTGTTTATATGTCAATATAAAGTTTCATTGTATTTAGAAATTGTAAGGTCAATTTTCTCTATATTTCGGTCGATTTGAGATGGATAGCTTGTACACATTACTCATTCGTGGATGAAATTCGGCTGCATTGCATCCCTCCGCATAAAGAAATCGATTTTCAGCACGCACTTCACATTTGGCGGGAGACTCATTGTTATAGGCATGTTTACGTGCTCACTACGCGCTCAAAACTGACAAGTGCGATGTGACGCAATCGACTGGCATACTAGAGACACTGGGCAAAACGTCTGCGCAAAGTTCCATCAGCTTGTCACTGTGGTTTTCTTTTCGCGGCCGATCGGACCTTGAAAAACAAAATAGCCCTCGTTTGTGTGAGATGAAGACCTCTCTACAACTAAGCAATCAGCTTCACCACCAACATCGTGATCGCCGTCGAAAGCGTTGTCAAGCTCGTCAAATATTAAGCTCTTAAGTAACTTTTGTGTTCCAATTTTGATGATTTTCAAGTAGCTCTTGACATCCACAAGTAAGACGTATAGGCCTAATAATGTTATTAACATGACTATTACACTTTTACTACGTCACACTACTTTTGACCAATAAAACGGTACGAAAGGACGTCTTTCAACCAATCATGGCTGTTTATCGCACAATTTTATCGTGTCCCTAGCATTTGTTTAATTTTATCGCGTCGCTAGCATTTGTTTCTATGTTTGCCAACATTTCAAACTGCGCTGGTATGGACATAAAAACCCAGAAAATTACAAACCACTCCAGTCGATGCACAGCAGTTTCAAATTGACTCGCATTGGCATTAAAGAACAAGAATTAATAAAGATCACTGGTCATACCTATGCATCTTCCCTGAAATCCTATTTACAAATAAATGAAGAGCACCATTCGGAAATCCTGAATAAGTTGAGAAATACACCATGTAGGCCTACATCAACGATTTCCACTTCTTTTACGCACACGTCCAATATAACATCAACTGAACCACCAACCACTAAAACATTCAAATTTGAAAATTGTACATACAATAATTATTCCTTTTAAAATTATTCATGTTTATTTTCATATCATCGTCGTTAATTAAAACTTTTCTAACACTTGTTTATATTATTTAGGTTATGTTATAGCTTCTGCTATATGATTTATGGATAGTCACGTATCAGACATTGTTTAATATTAAGATTTATTGAAAATCATCTGTCAAGTGACTTTGATTACTGGGATTCGGATAATTGAAGTGGAATGCAACCGTTTTAATAAAAATGAAACTGAATCAACAAAGCCTTCTTGATTAGTAACCGTCCACAGAGTTCAATGAAGATTCCATAGTTGGCACAACTGATAACGAGAAAACATAATCATAAAACACAACTGCCATCTAGCGTAATGTTGAGATGGTACAATAATACATTTGAAGACAGTTGTATTTTCGTAAGCCAATTAATATTTAATTGTATTGGAGTACTTTGTTACTTCTAATCTTTATATACTTTCTTCTAATCGTGTAATAGTCAATTAAATCCCACTCGAGTTTTGATTTTCTCCAGATAAATCAAAACCTCTAGTGAGATTACTGTTGAGAAAACTTATGGCTTAAAATATAGGAACAAAGCATGGCACACACAGTGAGTTCTGTCGAATTGGAACACAAACTTCTCAATTTGTGGCTTCGTACGCAACGTCGTTATTAATTTGCAATTTTATACTCCTACAGTAATGCGTAACGGATATTCGATACCAGTATGAGATAATTATTTTCAATTAAAAGGAAAATTATGTATAAACACATTTTGATTTTGGAAACACAGTAACTTGAACACAGAAAGCATGTTTAATGTACATGAGCTTAATTATCGATTTCAGGAAGTTCATTATTTAGATGGCAGATGGTAATAATACACTAATTCCTATCGGTGCACCACGTTTGGAGCGATACAATCATACAACACGTATCGAAATTTTGGTACAAAGTGTTTGCTACTGGAAAATAAACTTTTGGAACGTCGACGTTTCGGACCATTGTTATTGTTTAGTAAACTGTCCGAAGACAGCTCTCAACCTCGAAATTGATACCAAGAAGGCACCACTTACCAAGGAGATAATGGGGTAGGGTGGCCAGTTCTTTCTCCCTCCATTGCATACATAGCCACCTAGCTACATATTACACTAGTCAGACTTCAGATGTATACAAACAATAGTTCTTGCTCTGAAAAATATCAAGTCAGACGTACTATCTGATAATATAGTACATGTATATATCAGCCAGAATCTCAATCAGACGATTTTCTTACTATAAAAAACAAATATTTCTTGTGACTAAATAATGCTAATATTCTTCCAGCCAATAAGAATACAATCAATAGTAATGTTCCTGTCGTTTTGTAAAGACATGCAACTATCGGCTAAATAAATTCTATGAAAGATTTTGAATGTGAATTTATTCATGATATTTAGAAAATTGTCATACATATAATATAGACAGACAAATAGATACATAGACAAACAGACAGACAGACAGACAGACAAATAGACAGATACATAGATTGGCAGACATATACATGGATTGACAAACAGATACATAGACAGGTAGACAGATAAGTAAACAGACAGACAGATACATAGACTTACAGACTGATACATAGATTGGAAGACAGATACATACTCTGACAGACAGACAGATATATAGACAGGTAGATACATAGCCTAACAAACAGGTACAGATACACAGACTGACAGACAGATGCATAGATTGGCAGACAGATACATAGATTGGAAGACAGATACATAGACTGACAGACAGATACATAGACAGACTGACAGTTACAGAGACTGACAGACAGATAAATAGATTGGAAGACAGATACATAGACAGACACACAGATACATAGACAGACTGACAGTTACATAGACTGACAGACAGATAAATAGATTGGCAGACAGATACATAGACTGACAGACAGATACATAGACAGACTGACAGTTACATAAACTGACAGACAGATAAATAGATTGGAAGACAGATACATAGACAGACACACAGATACATAGACAGACTGACAGTTACATAGACTGACAGACAGATAAATAGATTGGAAGACAGATACATAGACTGACACACAGATACATAGACAGACTGACAGTTACATAGACAGACTGACAGTTACATAGACTGACAGACAGATAAATAGATTGGCAGACAGATACATAGACTGACAGACAGATACATAGACAGACTGACAGTTACATAGACTGACAGACAGATAAATAGATTGGAAGACAGATACATAGACTGACACACAGATACATAGACAGACTGACAGTTACATAGACTGACAGACAGATAAATAGATTGGCAGACAGATACATAGACTGACACACAGATACATAGACAGACTGACAGTTACATAGACGGACAGACAGATAAATAGATTGGAAGACAAATACATAGACTGACACACAGATACATAGACAGACTGACAGTTACATAGACTGACAGACAGATAAATAGATTGGCAGACAGATACATAGACTGACACACAGATACATAGACAGACTGACAGTTACATAGACTGACAGACAGATAAATAGATTGGCAGACAGATACATAGACTGACAGACAGAAACATAGACAGACTGACAGTTACATAGACTGACAGACAGATAAATAGATTGGAAGATAGATACATAGACTGACACACAGATACATAGACAGACTGACAGTTACATAGACTGACAGACAGATAAATAGATTGGCAGACAGATACATAGACTGACAGACAGATACATAGACAGACTGACAGTTACATAGACTGACAGACAGATACATAGATTGGAAGACAGATACATAGACAGACACACAGATACATAGACAGACTGACAGATACATAGATTGGCAGACACATACATAGACTGACAGATACATAGATTGGAAGACAGATACAGAGACAGATATTCTGCGTCATCATATGATGAAAGATGAGTGGAACGGAGAAAAATTCTCTCCGGTACCAGGATTTGAATCCGGGTTTTCAGCTCTTCGTGCTGATAGAGCATGTAATCACCATGTTTCTTTTGGGGAACATTTCAGTATGACGCTCTCTTCTTTGAAATGAAAGAAATGTATTTTTGTTCTGTGGAAAACTGGGTATTTCCACTCTGCGAAGTTTAATGAAATTTTCCAAACATTGGATATAGAATGTAAAGTCAGATCGCTGCTGGTCCGTTATGTGGAGCCGAAGCTTCTTTCTTTGATTCGGGTGTTGGGCAACTCACGTGCAGACTGTGGCTTGCTGCTGACTGATCTGTGGCTGTTGTTCGGTTGATTAATGGCGATGAAAAACAGCGGGATCAGAGCCAGCTGTCATACAAACACGAGACCAACTACAGCATACACGGCCAGTTAGGTATTGATTTCTGTTCTCTCCATTTCGTCTTAGTTTCTTTTTTTGGTGCATGAAGACATTTCTCATTACATTTTGAGGCGGCATTATTTACAATTTTTTCTTATGGATTACAATTACGTGTAAATCCCGATTGCTTCTTAGGTAAGTTGATGTGTGGATATATATATATATATATATATATATATATATATATATATATATATATATATATAAATACATGTGTAAAGGATGGATGAGTAACTGTGGATAGATGGATGGACAGACTAATGGTTGATGAAATGATTAGATGAACGGATAAGTTTTTGGCTGGATGGATGGAGGGACGGACGGACGGATTGTATTGTATTGTATTTATTAACATTCCATAGTATTCATACATGCTTACAGCTAGAATATGGAACAAGTCAAAAAACTTAATACTATTATAAAATCTTAATTTATAGTTACAGTCTAGATGAAATATATACAGACGAGATTTACAATATAGTCTGCTAGTACAAAACACAGTTTTAGTATCAATTTCATGAAGTGTTATTGAATGTCATGAATTCATCTACAGAATAAAAGGCGTGAGAAATTAGGTACTTCTTTAATTTGGCCCTAAATAATTTTATGTTTTGAGTTTCATTTTTTATATCGATAGGGAGGTTATTAAAAATTTTTACTGCCATATAACGCACTCCTTTTTGATAGCACGATAGACTTGCCGATGGAGTATGAAAGTAATTTTTTTGACGCGTATTTATGCTAGAACTGTTGAATTAGTTACAAAGTTTTCACGATTACATACGAGGAAGACTATTAATGAAAATATATACTGACAAACCATGGGCATTATTTGTAGTTTTTTGAAAATAGTCCTACACGACTCCCTAGATTTCGCACCTACTATTATTCTAATTACTCTTTTTTTTGTAATAGAAATATATTGTTACTATGTGTGGAATTTCCCCAGAATAATATTCCAAAACTCATTACCGAGTGGAAGTATGCAAAGTATATTGTTTTTAAGGTATTGATATTTACTATCTTTTGCATAGATCTAATAGCAAAACAAGCTGAATTTAGTTCGGGGGTAATTTCTTGAATATGATTTTTCCAATTTAACACATTGTCCATTTTTAAGCCAAGAAATTTGGTTGTTGTTGTTTCTAATAGGGATCTATTGTTAATTATTGCTCTAGAAATTTGCGACGTTGAATTTGGACAGGATTTAAATTGAATTATGTTAGTTTTGTTACAATTTAATACTAATTTATTGACTGAGAACCAGTTACATATTTTGAAGAGAATTTCCTCTGTTGAAGATTGGAATGTGTTGGAGTTATTGGCTGTAATGACTATACTTGTGTCATCTGCAAATAATATGGGATGACCTACATCTTTTATAAGGGGGGCAAGATCATTTATAAACACTAGAAAAAGTAGGGGACCTAATATTGATCCTTGAGGAATTCCATTATTAATAGTTCCCCATGTCGATGTAGATTTCATAGTTATATTGATTTGAACTTTCTGTTTCCTATCTATGAGATATGAGTGAAACCATTTGTGTGCAACACCTTTAATTCCATAATAATCTAATTTATCTAGCAGCATTTTATGATAGAATAATAAGTAAGTAATAAGTAAGAGTACGTATTAGTCCAGTGGCCGGCAGAAGCTGCAGTTATGACGTAAGAGCCAGTCAGGCCTCAAGAGCTTGGAAGAGCGAGCAGTTGAGTCGTATTACTGTTAACACGCACCAGCCCAGTGGCGTCAGTGCAGCAATGATACGACAGTTCTTGGAGATAAACTGATGGAATCACATTCCTATATTTTGCTAGGGGATAACTACTCTGCGGTCATGATGGCAACATTCTTGGCAAATTCCCCGTCATTAAAAAAAAAACGCATGTTCTTTGCAATGGCTAGTGAAATCCTATATCTTAAGCCTTAAGCTTACCATTGATTCACTGACAGTGTATTCACTAGCTTCACTTAACAATTTATCTTTCAATTGCTGCACTAGTATTTGTCGATATTCTCCCCCATATTTGTCATAATCATTGTGTGGCATTCAGAATAATGGCGTTGTATATTGAATTTCTTTACATGCTGAAACAGCTTGCCACAAATCAAACACTTCGCCATTCCTCCATACTCCATAACACAGTTTGATCTCGACAAAGCATTTAGCTTGGGCACGATAGTAACACAAAGTGATGGTTTGTTTCAAAAGTTGAAATATACTTTGCATACTACTGACCATTTTAGGGCCTAGATAGTTCAATCTGTACATTGTGTAGGAAAATGTCTGTTAAAAACACTTGAACTGTTTTCAAGTTTCCGAGTAGACAAAGTGTTGTAGTACTGCTTAAATTATTTATTTCTATATTTGTATATTTATAGCAGTTTCGGAGCCTCATTTACATAATGCGAACGCTTCTGCAGCTGGCTGTATTATGAATTTCATATTATTATAGGTATATTAAATTTGATTACAAACCAAAATATTTTGTTACATTGATTTATCACGGATGTACAGTTTTGTTTTCGTACAAATGTATTGTAATTGTGCTGTTCCCATACTACCTCAGACGAATGGATCGCGCTTTGTCAGTGCATAGGCGCCGTACCACTACTGTTCAGTTGAACCTTCTCTCCTTGCTGTGCTCAGTATGCAGAGTTTCCCGAGCAAAGAGCGTGGCGGCTCCGTGGTATGACGTCACAGAGCACGGAATATGCTGGTCACTGTATTAGTCGAAGCCTGGCTGGTAGCTGGTAGCCTGACTGTTACCTGGCTGGAAGATATGCCTAAAAGTTACGCAAAGGATGCGTGCAAGACGAAGAATATTCGGTCGCTTGCTAGTTAGCTTGCTAGCCCGCTGGTAGCTGGTACAATTGATCCCCTCATTTTCAAGCTACCAGCGACCTAAATATTTTCACTGCGCAGACATCGTGAGGCTCCAAATGTGCTAAACTCCTATGGGCAAACAGATGACGCGTTGCTTCTGTATACAATTTTCAGCAGGACGCCAAAATTGCATCACGAGGAGCGCAGTGGGAGGCCAACCATCATCACAGACGACCTTGTGGAGCAACGCACTATCTGCTTGCTCATGACGTTAGGCTCATAGACCTGGCACAGCTGATGATCAATTTCAATCGGCGCTATGCCCTGTGCATTCAACAACTTTATCATTGACCGCACTTCACACTCGGCGGGAGCTGGAAGCTACTGGGAGCACTCGGGAAGTTCCGCTAGCGCATGCGTCATGCCAGGACATTACTCTATCACGTACACGCAGTCGCTTCGCGCAACATATGGTTTGCTAGCTGTGGGACGAGAAGGAAAGTTACTTTATGGATGCGCCTCGTATTTAACATGTAGAATCACCTCTTATATTTTGATACATCGGTCCCCTTTCACCCTGTGTGGCCCAATATGTGAATTTGATACGTTTAGATTAACCTAGTAATGGTCATGTATTAAGGGATGTCAAATCATATCCTTTAAAAATATCGGACTGGAACGTATAGGTGTAAAGGAAAAAGAAAAAAAGGCAACAAAATGTCTCTAAGATAATGATATAATAGGAGTTGGAGAGAAGGGAAGGCTGAGGAAGTGATAGCTGTAACACATGGAATAGGATTTAAGGAGGACTAGAAAGAGAGGTTGGAAAGAACTTGCTCAACAAAGAGATGATTGGAAGAGGATTGTGAATGACGACAAAGCCAATCAAGGGGTGTAGAGCCGTGGAGGATGGATGGTTAGATAGATGAATGTACAGTCAGTGTCAGCGTTTTTGGCGTGTGTCCTTGAACAAAAAGCCAGTCAGCAAGCTGCCAATCACAGTTGTCAGTCTTATTGCCCACGTTGCGTTCCCGGGGTGTGTCCTTAGACACTGTCCTGTCAATGGTTAACCTCCTGAACAGATTTGACGTCAGCAGTCTGCCAATCACAGTTGTTAGCTTTCTCGCCCACATACTGTGGCAAAGATAAGATACTCCCTCTCAACGTTCCCATTACTTATTTCACGCTCCAGAAATGGTGGCTTTGGTTATATCAGTGTATGCATGAAAGGTTTAATAAAATATGTTAGTGGTAGGATTGTTGGTTAAGATGAAGAAAAGAAGATATGAAAGTGCCTGGAAAAAGAGAGAGAGGAGACATAAAATTAAAAAGGTTAACGAGTCACAGTGTGGGTGTTCATCTTTTGACGTTAACAGAATTGAAGGGAGAAAATCTCAGATATTGGACTATGAGACAATAACGTGCATATGTAGGCGTTTGGAGCATATGGCTGTTGAAAACAAGAAAGAATGGAAGGAAGCATGCATGAATAATTTTGAGGAAGATTAAGTGGGTGGATGAGAGCCTCAAAGAGAGATTGTAAAGGGATGATTGAAGGAAGTATGGCTGAGAAGATAATGGGCGAAAATGTAATGCTTCTGTGTGTGGGTTCACATAGCTAGATGGGTCAACGAAGGATAGATCGGTGAGTGGACTTACGAAAATGCAATTATTTGTCTTCCTCTTCATCTTCCTAAAATTACTAGGTTCATTGCTTCCTTGTGATTTTCCTATGTAACGTGGTACAGTACACTTGGTGAAAATGAAAAGGCAGCCTCTTGAGCAGAGTGGTCTAATACATTATTAGTTATTAGTAAAAGTTTTTGTATAGTATGCAGTTGTAAATTTCTGATCCGCAAAATAATGTACAACAGTTGTATAGTACTTGCAAAAATTTATTAGTGACGTATTAAAAATGTATGGCAGAGGAATGACTGTTTTCTACATAACGTCATACCTTGAATTAGGTTATGTCTACCTACTGGTAATAAATTCGTATTTCAGGGTGCAAAAAACTATTTACTATCATTGCTACAATATTTTTTTCCATTATTTTTTCAACAGTAATCTTACTAGACGTTTTGAGAAAATAAAAAAGTAGAGTGGGATTTAATTAACTATTACATGATTAGAAGAAAGTATATAAAGATTAGGAGAAATAAAGTACCCTAACACAATAACATAATAATTGACTTACTAAAATTCTATTTCACAAATCTTAGTTTCACCAAAACGTTTGAACGGAGCTCCCATATTGAATTGACTATCTATGTGATAAACAAATGACGATCGCAGTTTAAAATGTTGGCAAATAAAGAAACAAATGATAGATAGGTGAAAAAAACATAAGAAAGTATGTAAATCTTACAAGAAATAATGTACTCTAAAACTATAAAATAGGTATGAATTTACGTACTTAAATTCTATTTCACTAATATTAGCTTCACCAAAGCGTTTGAACGGAGTTGCCATTTTTAGTTGACTACCTACGCGGGAATGATTAATTCCTATGCTGGTTGAGTGGACAAGAAGGCCGTATGGTCTTAATCCAGCCTGTAGAAATTAATAAGTAACTAAATACATCTATACTAATAATAAATCTGTAGCCGAAATTTTTCTGGTAATTTTCGATTTTCCAAAAGTAATTGGTCCTAACATATATAATTAACTACCCTGAAACCGAAAATCGCGTTTTTGAAATTTTTGTTTGTCTATCTGTCTGTCTGTCTGTATGTTTGTTACCTTTTCACGCGATAATGGCTGAACGGATTTCGATGAAAATTGGAATGTAAATTAAGTTCGTTGTAACTTAGATTTTAGGCCATATGGCATTCAAAATACATTATTTAAAAGGGGGTTATAAGGGGGCCTGAATTATGTAAATCGAAATAGCTCGCTTATTATTAATTTTTGTGAAAAATGTTACATAACAAAACTTTCTTTAAAAATAATTTGCGATAAGTTTCATTCCATGAAACATTTTGATAGGACTGATATTTAATGAGATAAATGAGTTTTATAATTAAAATAACTGCCATCTTAGGGCCGTGTAATGAATTAAAAAACAAATGACTTCGTCTATAAGGGGCCTTGGACAGCAACAATCGAAAGCTATGGAAGATAGCCTACAGATAATGTTTCTGCGTTTCTCTGAAGTAATATCGGAAGCTAAATTAACCGATTTGTATAATGAATTATTAATTCACCATTGGAAAGTGTAGTGTCTCTAGATGGCCATAATGCTATAATGTTATCACAGTAACTTCTGAGTGAATCGAGGACAGGTAAGATTAAAATAGATTCTTATGCACAGAAAACTTGATAGGCTATTCTGTATATTTGTTTCCTGTATTTCCTAAACTAATTTTTATGACCAAATGAGTGGTCTCTGGATCAAAATGATCGCATTTTAATTCTTTAATTCAATTTAAATTAAGTAACATAATAAACGATTTATCCTTATATCAAACACGAATGTTCCCTGGATCAAATGTCCTATTTTAATTATGTAATTACTTCATATTTACTTCTAACGGGTGCAGCGGAGCGCACGGGTACGGCTATTAAGTAAATAAATAAATAAGTCAATAAGTCAATGAATAAATAAGTATTGATTGTATTGTAAAATTAGGTTAGTTTATGTTGTATTATTAATTGTAATTGTTGTGTTAAATTGTATTGTGTATTCATATTGTATTGTGTATATAATTGTATTGTGTATTGTAATTTTATTGTGTATTGTTTATTTTGTGTATACCATTGCCACCGGGTGATTGCCCACTTGCAATGTAAATAAATACATACATACATACATACATAGTTACAAATAAGTAACTAAGTAAATAAATAAATAAATAAATAAATAAATAAATAAATACATGAATAAATAATTAACTAAGTAAATAAATGAATGAATAAATAAATAAATAATACAGAAACGCGACAATACATTAATTTTAATGGTAATACGGACAATTTGTTACGACATTCTCTTGTTTCTGTTAATACAATCGGCTTCGTTCTGAGAAGAGGAGGAGTCCCTAATGATGACAGCAATGTGAGACAAGACAATATCTCACCATCCAATTCAAAGCACATTAAACATATTGCCCAGATTCATGCTCTTCTGAGATTAATTCCAAAGAAAGGACCCCTTGAGTACTTCAGTTAGCAGAAGCCTTTTAGGACACTCAGATGAAAGGCGGAGACAGGAAGAAAGGGGAGGAATATCTAACCATGTCCGCTGCCATCTTCTCCTCTAACAAACTTCTCCCATAATAGAAGGTGGAAAGTTTGTACTGTCTGTCTTGTTTTATTTATGCCCTGTCTAGAGGATGAGCCCCATTTCCCAAATATTCCAGAAAGAAAGGGATAAAATTATTGTGAGACAACGGACCATAAAACACGTCAAGGGGGTCTTGTTGGCTCCAGACAACCTGCTTGAAATCTCGACTTCTCTCCGAAAAGTTTTCACACCCGCACTTAAAGACTTTGTGTTACGTCATCGAAGTGAGAAAGTGAGAAATAAAAGTCTGGATATCGACTATTCAGCGTCCTGTTCACAATTCTCCATTTCCACTGAAACAGAAAGACATCGTGTTCATTCAATGCCACTAACTTTTCTTCATGGGAAGAAAGACGAGACATAAACTGATTAGAATCTAAGAAGAGAACAGCAATATTAAGATTGGACTGATTTAGTTGTACACAAATATGACATTATTTTATTTTATTTTAAATCCACCACCAACAGAAACAGGCTTCCAATTGCAGGTGGCTTACATAGATATATACACAAAATACGTAATAAGAGAGAAAAAACAACAAAGCAAACAACACAAACGAAAGAAAGAAAATACATAATGGTAATAGATGCAAGAATATAATATTACAGTTAATATAGTGCCAAATGTCAATATGATGCAAAATTATTTAAAAACTAGAGTAAAAACATTATAATATATTTCTTCATAATTTAAATATCTAAGGAAATACAATGCTTTTTAATATTGTATGAAATTTTTCAATTGTTAAACTAAAATCCAATTGAGAATCACAGTTTAAAGACAGATAGTTGTATAAATATTATACATAGCAAACAATGGAGAGTTCTTGAAGAAAACAGTTCTAGGAATAGGAATAACAAAAGGTTGCCTATGACGTAAGTCTGTTCTTTTTACATTGAACTGAAGGAATTTAAGAAAATCACAGTTATTCAATATACCGTTAATAGTCTTATAGAGTAAAATTTGGCTATTTTTTAATCGTCCAGATTTTAAAGTTTTATAATTAAATTCAAAAAGCAACTGATTATATGAAATTTGCTTGTCATAAGACGACAAGTGATGTTTTTTAAAATATAAATAACGTAAAAATCATTGCTGTATCCTTTCTATTTGCATATGATGGGACTGGAACTAAGGTGATCATATTACAGACGCATACTCTAGCTTCCTCCTAACTAGAGTTTATATAGAGTATCAATAGTATTTATACTTTTTAATTGTTTTGTATTTCTGATTATAAATCCTAATTTTCTATATGCATCAATTACCACGTGATTTAAGTGCATTTTAAAACATAAGTCGTGTGTAAAATAAATACCCAAATCCTTAAATGATTCTACTCTAGGTAACTTCGCACCATTAATTTCATACGAATTTTGAGCAACTGTCTTATTTTAGAATATGTTCAAAATAATTTAGAAATAATAAAATTGGAAAGACATGATACCTAAATGTTTGCTTATAAAACAAAACGGCGCAGCTCAGTCGGCTAAGGTGCTTGCCTGCCAATCCGGAGTTGCGCTCGAGTGCGGGTTCGATCCCCGTTTGAACTGATTACCTGGTTGGTTTTTTTCCGAGGTTTCCCAAATGGTAAGGCGAATTTCAGGTAATCTATGGCGAATCCTCGGCCTCGTCTCGCCAAATACCATCTCGCTATCACCAATCTAATCGACACTAAATAATCGACTAGTTGATAAAACGTCTTTAAATAATCAAGCAAAACAAAAACAAACTGTTGTATTATCGCCGCGCTCTCATGGTTAACATTCGGCAGGTCTTTGAGCGGCGTCGTGCATAACATTCGGCAGGTCTTTGAAATGTATTTGTATTATTGTTTTCAATTTCTTTTGTCGCCGCTCCAATCACCCGCCTCAATTTCAATGTTGCAACTAATAAGTTGCTTCCATTATTAAATGCCACCTACTTGTCTAATCCACGTGGACTGAAACCGAGGTTGCAATGTCTTGTGCTTAGGACGAACATTAAGTGGTATTAATCAAGTGGGGTTGGGCCTTTTTCATAAACTTAATGGCGGTGTGGTGTAGATATATATATATATATATATATGTGTGTGTGTGTGTGTGTGTGTGTGTGTGTGTGTGTGTGTGTGTGTGTGTGTGTCATTCTCTTCAGTATTGGCTCGAGAGAGCACAAAAGTGACAGTTCGTGAGGAAAGACCAAAAGGTATTACTTACTGATACAATAAGGGATCTAGAAAATTTTGTAGTCTCCCGATCATTTCAGCAAGATCTCTTAACAGGATGAATTAATTTTACCCTCTACATTTCAAGCTCTCCATGCAGCAGGTATTGAGTAATATTAAAATTAAACTGCGTATTTTGTATTTTATTGCGTGTGTATGTTTTTATTTATATACTGTATTACCTTTATAATTATTATTTGGATTATTTGGTGCAGCTTCAACAAGAAATTGAATTGTTTATACTGTATATATATATATATATATATATATATATATATATATGTGTGTGTGTGTGTGTGTGTGTGTGTGTGTGTGTGTGACACTGTGCGTGTCTGTTTTTCATATCTCCCTTTTATTTTATTTGTATTATTTTTGTGAAGTTTGGTATAAAGTTAGATTAGTTATAATAGTGGTAATCAATGATAACGGTAGTAATAATAATAACTGTTGTTTCACTATTTTATTATTAGTAGGCATTATTTTCGTTTTGAAGATTCAAACTGTGCATAGTTACAGCACGAATGGCCGTATGAGCTCGTGCGAAGGATCTTGTGTACATGAGTTTGTATAATTTATTATGCATCAATAAATGAACTTATCTATCTAAAAATAAAAAAAGGTATACCAAGATGCTATGTTTATTGTTCGAAAGCATAGCAAACCATACTTACTTACTTACTGGCTTATAAGGAACCCGGAGGTTCATTGCCGCCCTCACATAAGTCCGCCATTGGTCCCTATCCTGAGCAAGATTAATCCAGTCTCTGTCATCATATCTCACCTCCCTCACATCCATTTTAATTTTATCTTCCCCTCTACGTCTCGGCCTCCCTAAAGGTCTTTTTCCCTCCGGCCTCCCAACTAACACTCTATATGCATTTCTGGATTCGCCCATACGTGCTACATGCCCTGCCCATCTCAAACGTCTGGATTTAATGTTCCTAATTATGTCAGGTGAAGAATACAATGCGTGCAGTTCTGTGTTGTGTAACTTTCTCCATTCTTCTGTAACTTCATCCCGCTTAGCCCCAAATATTTTCCTAAGCATCTTATTCTCAAACACCCTTAACCTATGTTCCTCTCTCAGAGTGAGAGTCCAAGTTTCACAACCATACAGAATAACCGGTAATATAACTGTTTTGTAAATTCTAACTTCCAGATTTTTGGACAGCAGACTGGATGATAAAAGCTTCTCAACCGAATAATAACAGGCATTTACCATATTTATTCTGTGTTTAATTTCCTCCCGAGTATCATTTATATTTGTTACTGTTGCTCCAAGATATTTCAATTTTTCCACGTCTTCAAAGGATAAATTTCCAATTTTTATATTTCCATTTCGTGCAATATTCTCGTCACGAGACATAATCATATACTTTGTCTCTTCGGGATTTACTTCCAAACCTATCTCTTTACTTGCTTCCAGTAACATTCCCGTGTTTTCCCTAATAGCTTGTGGATTTTCTCCTAACATATTCACGTCATTCACATAGACAAGCAGCTGGTGGAACCCGTTCAATTCCAAATCCTCATTGTTATCCTGGACTTTCCTAATGGCTTAATCTACATCTAAGTTAAAAAGTAAAGGTGATAGTGCATCTGCAATGAACCTTCGGGTTCCTTAAAAGCCATTTGTAAGTAAGTAAGACAGTGCATCTCCTTGCTTTAGCACACAGTGAATTGGAAACGCATCTGACAGAAACTGAATTAATAATAATAATAATAATAATAATAATAATAATAATAATAATAATAATATTAATAATAATAAATATTATTATTTATTATCGCTAATATTTGTTTGTTCTGTCGCTGGTAATTCCCTTTAAAAGTTGTAGGGTTAAAATATCATGTAGGAAGAGATATAGCCTGTCTGCAATATTAAATAACATTCCGGTAATTGAGCGAATAATTGCAAACGGTCTGTAACGTCACAAATCCGATTTTGTGTCTCACAGCCTTTAAAGGTAATGCAATTTCTGGAGTAATACGGCATTACTGTGGGCTGTGTTCGATACACTTTTGCTCTGAGTTCCATGTAGGTCAGAACGACAAGCGCAAGGCTATGCACATCAGTTCGATAGATAAATCACATACACTAATCCTGTTAGGCGCAGTGTGAATATTGTGTGTTTGGCGCCTTATGGCGGCAACACGGGCCTGTTATGTGCACCCTCTCACAGCATTCCGCAGTAATAAATTGCATTCTAGAGGTCGTTGATATATTAACCTTTGCAGTAATTGAACCGGCAACGGAAGCTTCATTACGTTGTCCTCTACCCCCATTCCCAACCACCCTTTCATTCCCACCCCTCCCACTAAGAACATATATGAACTGGATTTACGGAATTTTTGACATACGCATTTAATACAGATAATGAAAGAACTCTTTTTCACTTTCTAATATACGTTTGACAATGTTAATGAATTCAGAAGGCTTGAAGAATTGCAGCTGTCGCTTAAGGTGTTAGGTACAGCTTACAGTAGTAAAATTTTGGAAATATTAAACATTATTTCCTCCATTACTGTAATTTTTACAATAATGAAAATTAGTATGTGAAAAACACTGTCCTTCTGCTATATGAAAAAAAAAAACAATATTTTTACAATAACAAATTATTTCCATTTTTTTTTTCAAAATTCAGTTCACTGTGCAGTGATGAAGCGTTTCCCACATAATTAAAAAACTATCCAAAATTCTGTGATATCTACATCATATCTACAATATGATGCAAGATCACTTCTCTACCTTTGACAGATTGGCTGATAAAAAATAAATTCATTTAAAAAAAATGGACAAACTCAGTATTTTCTTCTAACACAAAACAAAAAAAATATTTATTAAGGAATGTAGTTGAAAGAGCTGTATATAGAGTTTTTGTTAGTAAGATCGTAGAATTATAATTTTCTAATAATAAAATTTCTCTCTATTGGATTCAAGTTCATGGTTGTTTCATGTGACAAGTCATTCATTCATTCATTCATTCATTCATTCATTCATTCATTCATTCATTCATTCATTCATTCATTATATTCCATAGATCTTACATGAGCAATGAAGCTTTAAGATGTGGAACAAGCCAAAATTTTACAATGTTACAATTACAATTTTTACAATATTTTACCATTTTTACAGTTTTACAATTTAGTAATTTTCTACACTTTTTATAATTTTGTGCAATTTTTAACAATATTTTAGCGAGCTGTAGTGTTCTGTATTATCAAATATCCCCACGTAATAATTTGTATTGCAGGATAAAATAACCACTGCAGCAATAGAAAATGCGTGAAAAAATGTATTATGAATGGCTTAAAGGAATAAATTACATTACAATTAAAGAAATCGAAAATAAGCGCTTGTAATCTAGCCTGTTAAAAAAGAGTAGCATCAACAGTCGCGCGGATTACAATTTGTAACAGTAATTTAAAATACAAGACACGAGTGCATAAAATCTTTTGACTGTCGTGTGTTTTATATTGTGTATATATATATATATATATATATATATATATATATATATATATATATGTATGTATATTTAAATTTGTATTTATATTAAAGAATTTTCCTTTGTAATTTGTTTTTCGTGAAGCATTTATAATATAAATTTATTTATGAGAAAAGTTCGTAAATGTTTTCTTTTTGGCACGAGCGTGAATCCTCGTTTCACTAATTCACGTAGGTTAAAAAGAAAACTGTACCGAATGTGTTCCATGTAATGAACTTTCTACGATAATAAATTTAAATTTAAAAAAATATTTCAAGTTGGAGAGGTACGATAGCACACATTTACATGAAACGGATGTTTCAAGTTGAAACGGTCACAAGATCACGATGTCATGGCCTTCTAAATTCAGAAACATTAATAAATAAATACCAATGGAATTACAGACTATTTTATTCATGATCACGATTTCATGGCCGTCTAAACCGGCCATAATCAACAAAATGAAATGTTACTTCTTGTTGGAAAGAGTACTACACATAATTTCAGAATAAAAGGTTCTAAAATATAGATAAGAATGTTATATTTGTTACTTATTTATGTTACGTGTAATATGTAAGTAATGAAAGATTGAGGTAATACATTAATTTCTTACTGAATGAAGTTTTTACATACGTAGAATATTACATTGTATATGGCAGTGCGTAAAATGAATAGGCCTAACGGTGTGTAAAGTTATTACATACCTTTGACGCACTAGTGTTGTAAAGGCTTTTCGTGCTATTGTAGAAAAATGTATGGAATTAATGAATGGATTTTATTAATGCTCATGTGTTGGTTGTCATGGAGAGATTGTTTTAAAGTAATTTAATTCACAAAATAATAATTATAAACATTTAATTCACTTCTGAGAATAAAGCCATTGTTTGGGTTGCTAAGGTCGTTGAAATAAACACCAGTTTAGATACCAGACATTCATTCATGTAGTGATCTGCCCAAGGACAGGTCTTTCACTGGAAATCCAGCTTTCGCCAATCTTTCCTATATCCTGCTGTCCTTTTTTTGTTTCCTCATATGATCCATATATATTTATGTCGTCTATGATCTAATATACTGTATTCTTCTGCCCCGAACTCTTTTCCCGTTCACCATTCCTTCCAGTCCATCCTTCAGTAGACAGTTCTTTCTCAGCCAATGACCCAACCAATTCCATTTTCTCTTTCTGATCAGTTTCAGCATCATTCTTTCTTCACCCGCTCTTTCAAACACAGTTTCATTTCTTATTCTGTTTGTCCACTTTACACGTTTCATTCTTCCCCATATCCACATTTAAAATGATTCTACTCGCTTCTCTTCACTTCTTAGTAAATCCAAGTTCATGCCCCATTCAATGCGACACTCCACACAAAGTGCTTCACTAGTCCCTTTCCAAGTTTTTGAAGCTGTCCACTTGCTCTACTGCCTCATTTAGAATTCGCAGGTTTATCTTCTGTATTTTTCTTCCTATGACCATGCTCTTCGTCTTATTTGCATTTATCTTCATACCATACTGCTCACAGCTGTCATTTAGCTCCAGTAGCATATCCCTTAGTATCATTTCCTCTTCTGCTAACAACGCCTTATCATCAGCAAATCTTAATCACTTTAGGTTATTTTACGACGCTTTGTCGACATCTCAGGTTATTTAGCGTTTGATTGAGATGAAGGTGATAATGCAGGTGAAATGAGTCCGGGGTCCAACACCGATAGTTACCCAGCATGTGCTCTTATTGGGTTGA
Source organism: Periplaneta americana (assembly GCF_040183065.1). NCBI lineage: Eukaryota > Metazoa > Arthropoda > Insecta > Blattodea > Blattidae > Periplaneta > Periplaneta americana. The sequence continues at coordinate 26,338,474 of NC_091129.1, read as the reverse complement.
AGGGAAAACCCCGGAAAAAATTTCAACCAGGTAATTTGTCCCGACTGGGATTCGAACCCGGGCTACCTGGTTTCACGGCCAGGCGCACTAACCGTTACTCCACAGGTGTGGACGATTTATTTTTCTTCCTCCTACTATCATTCCTTCCATGTTCTGACAACAGTTCTTTACTAAATCCTCCACGTGGATGTTGAACAGGGTAGGTGATAAAGGACATCCTTCACGTACTTCTCTCACAAATTCACTTCTCTTTGACATTTCTTCTCCTATCCTGACTTTGACTCGTTGTTTCAAATGAATATTACTGAACAGTCTCCTCTCTATCCAGATCAAACCGATTTACTTTAGGATCCCCATCAGTTTATTCCAATCCACTCTGTCAAAAGCCTTTTCTAAGTCCACAAATACTACATATACTTCTTTATTCTTCTGTAGGTATCTTTTGCTGATTGTCCGTACCATTCCAATTGCATCTCTCGTTCCTTTTCCCTTCCTGAAGCCAAACTGCTCTTCTTCCAACTGTTCTTCGATCTTAGAATATAAAAGTCGATTCAGTATTCGCAAGAGAATCTTCGTCAAGTGCGATATTAGACTGATAGTCCTGAACTCCTTACATTCCTTGACTTTTTTTTCGGTATTGTAATCAACACCGTCTTCATAAAATCTTCAGGCCATTCGCCTTTCTCATATATTTCGTTGCATAATGATAGAATTTGCTTCTTGTCTTCACCCAAGCATTTCACTAATTCAGTGGGGATTCCATCAACTTCTGTTGCTTTCCCATTCTTCATTTCCTTAAGCGCTAATTCAACTTCTCTTAAAATGGAAAATCGTTTTTCGTCTTTTCATAAGGCTTCTTCATCTTCTATGGACGTCATCTGGACGATTCCTTGTCTTACATAACTTTTATACATAATTCGTCATACCAGTCATAGATACATATTATTATTTGAGCCTTATATGTATTTCTAAATACACACAGAAAAATTTGTGACACCTTTCCATTATCTTGGGGTGCTTTTTTTACAGTGTTCTTTGAATACCATGTTATTATCTACAGAAGTATTTTTATTACTTTAACCCTGTGTGAAAGAATCGTGACAATGCTATTCCTGTGACCTGGTTTGACAACGACGCCTATCCTACATTACGATGACACAGAATATCATAATAGAGAAATGATAAACATCAATATACAGAGTGATTCGGACCACAAGTTACAGTCATTTATTTCGGAAACTACTGCATTAAAACTTTCGAAACAAAAATAGGTATTCATAATTAAAGCGCATGTGAACTTTCACTTTAGATTGATTTCATCAAGCAGTCCTAACAGGAAGTAGGGTCAGTGGCGTAATACTTTAAAATGTAAACTAGGTGTCGGGATCAAATAGAGTACCATTTGATAGAGCCCTTCAAAGCAAACAACTTCCATAAAAAACGTTTTCATTAATTCCTACTCTTTCAGTGAGAAAACGTACGAAAATACAATGTCATCAATATTGAGAAATGTTACAATACAAAAATGTAAACAAGACAGTTAATGTTGACAGATGTTACTGAAAGACTGGGCAATGCCACTGATATTTACAAATGTTCAAACTGGACAGGAGATCGTGCTGGCTATGCTACAGGACCGCATCTGTTTGTATTACGCAGGAGGTATTTGTAATCACTCTTAACTTTTAGGTTTTTATTTTATTAGTCACAAAAGTAATTGCAAAACTATAAAAATGTACATACATAGGTACAGAGAAATCAAAACGCTTCCTTCTTATTGTACATTGTTGGGCAAGGCCACCTGAGCTTATTACCTGGCTAAGTAGAGTGTACATATTATAGATCTGGCCGTAGATACCGTACTGCGGTGACTAAAGGAAACACTGCTGAGCAAGTAAAAGGGAAGGGGTAGTTTACTAGTATTCACCCCTCGACGGTGCTGCCGGCAATCAAGTCTGCACTCAGCCAGGTAATTGTGCGTGTGTACTTTGTCAATATTAAATGTACTTATCTGTAGAGTTCACATTATCTTCTCGTAACATTTCTTTGTATTAATAACATTATCTTTTCGTACATTTTCTCATTGAAAGAGTAGGAATAGATAAAAACGTTTCCTATAAAAGTTGTTTGTTTGAAGAGCTCTATCAAATAGTACCCTCTTTGACCCCAACTCCTACTTGAAATATTAAAGTGATACGCCACTGACCCTACTTACTATTAAAACTAATTGATGAAATAAAGCTCAAGTGAAAGTTCACATGTGCTTTTAGTTACAAATATTTTTTGTCTCGAAAATTTTAATACACTAGTTTCCGAAATAAATTACTGTTACGGGTTGTCTGAATCATCCTGTATACGATGGAATTCGAACACACGACCTGTTTTCTACGCAGAAAATAGGTATTAAAAAATAAACTCATGCGTAAAACTTTCCTGATTCTAAAACATCAATATTCCAGCAACTATTAAAACAATACGAAGCTGTCTGTTTTGTGTTTGCTAATTTGCAGACATCAGTTGGGTTTTGGGATGTATTATATTTTGCTTGCTGCTCTTCAATTTTGAAGCGATTCTAAAGCTTGAGGTTTGCGAAGTAATGAGTCCGAAGTTTTGAGAGAATGAAAACAGTCTGAATGAAGGAGGTTGTGGAGTGTGAGAAGAGTTCACAACTCCAAGTTCAGTGAATAGCGACGCTGTAACACGATCAGCAATACCACCGGCTTAATGGTAACGGCTTAGTTGTTACTTCCTCTCGCATAGTAGAGGTTTGTGGAAGCCAGCTAGTGTTGGAAATTTTGGGTGAGCACTAGCAACGAAACCACCGTTGCCTTGGAAAATGTAATAACACTGCAGCGTAGGAGAAACTTAAACTTTCCACGAATAGAAAATAGGTTTCAGGGTATATAGGAATCTGCATACTTAATTCGTTATTATAATGAATTTAAAAGTTAGTTTGAAATCAGTGAGACAATAAATTATTCTTGTTTCTCCTTACATCACAGCTTATAGTCACTATATTCTCTACTTTACACAAAGAATAGTATTCTCATATTTTAAGATAGAAGTCTATACGTAAAGAGAAATTTTACTCTCCGTGTTCATTAATTCCTGTTGCTGCTTGGAAAGAACCAACCATTACATCTGACACGTTTGTTATTTCAGATTTATCTTCGTCGTTTCTAATCCACAAGTTGGTTTTCCGGGAAGCCAAAAAAGCAAAGAGAATACGTCAACAAAGGAACTAAATCAAGTCACATAGGAGAGAATACTGTAGCGTGAAAATTGTCAAACTTACTTAAAGTTAGGGTTTCTTTATGGCCTCATCACATTACTTATCTTTGTAAGAGGCTTCGTAAAACAATTTATAAATTCGTTAATCTTCGATGCTACTTACCAATTGAATCGCTCCATACAGAAAGGGCTTTAGTCCATTAGACCTAGTTTTGAGAAAACTAAAGAAAACATTCTGTAAATGCCTACTCTATTCCTTTCTGCATAGAACACTGAGCCTGACGCTTCAGTTTCTATCTTTCCAAACATTGGACTGAATACCTTTCTGCACAGGCCGATGGAGCCACCCATAAAGATATGATTTCCATCTATATCTCGTTTTTTAAAATTTGTGACTGAAGCCCTTTCTGTATGGACCGATTCAATTAGAGTTCTACGAAATGGTTATTTGGCCAGTATTCAGTCAATCATTCAATATTGTTTGGGGTGGAAGTACAAAAATTAATCTTAGTCCGTTAAATTTACTGCAAAAACGAATAATTAAAATTTTTATGAAGAAATGTCTCACATCTGCTGGTCTAAAGCATAGCATTAATTTTGGCCCTCAGTTGTACAATGCTTTAACTAAATTACACCCAGAACTTCTAACATGTAACCCACGAACATATAACAAGAAAATTAGAAACGTGTTAATATCTTCAATTTTATTAAATAAATTTATAGCCTATGTGAATGAATTAATCAACCTATATTATATTTGTATTCTATAATTTTGAAAAAAAAAATATATATATATATATATATATATATATATAGTCCTACTTTTAAAGTGCGATATTATTCTTCTCTAATGTTAATATTATATTATATAATTCCATTGCCGCTGTAATTTAAATTTTAGTTTCTATTTTATTTTACGTATTTTTATTATTATTATTTTTTATTTTCTATATTTGTCTTATATAATTTCTGTAACTGTAATTTTAATTCTACACTATTTCTTATTTTATTTTATTTTATATTCTCTTATAGGCCTATTAATATTATATCTGAACTGCGACCGAACACGAGCGCTGCTCATTTGGTCTCGAATTTTGTTAATACTACTGTATCTCCTGTTTTATATTGTTTGTATTATTTTATTTCTATTTCTCTTTTTTTGTTTGTAATTGTATTTCTTTATTCTGTATATTTATTCTTTCGTGACTTTACTGCAGCTAGAATTAACGATCATCTATATCAGCGGTGACTAAAGCGGGTGTCGTGATTACATCGTGTACTCACAGACATTCAAACGGGTACGGGGAGTTTCCTGTACATTGCTGTGTCTCATTCACGTACTGAAGGCAAGCAGTGGCGGTATCATGTCGCTCTACAAACTCTGTCTGTACAAGCAGTAAGAGGTAGTTTCCTAAAGAATGAGAAGGGGAACTTTTCTGTTGTCCTGTCGGACAAAATGTAATATGTTTACTTTGCTCATCGGTTCAATTAGGAGTATATAGAAACATTAATTGCCACGCTGAATAATGTATTATTATTATTATTGTTATTATTAATATTATTATTATTATCATTATTATTATTATTATTATTATTATTACTACTGACCACTAAGTATATGTTTCTATAATTCTTCTGTACGTTCATGAATATTGATATTTTTAGATCTTCTCCCTAGAAGAATAACATTATTAGGTTTTGTCTTAATTTTAATTTTCTTAATCATTAGATGAGGGTAACTATTTATTAGTTATGCACTTAATAATAATATTGCAGAAAAACTGATTCAATATTATGTGCCAACGAACTGTTAAATACCAGGGATCGACATGTCTTAAATTATAGCCAGGAAGAGAAATATGATATATAAATGTAAGGAAGTCAGCTACCTAATGGGATTTGAAATATCTCGTGCTCTAATGCTTTGTAATAGAACAGAATTTCTCAAAAGAATAAAGATTAAAATAGCTTAAATAACTTGTCATTAAGAGGTTCTTAATTTTGAAAAACTACGAATTTCTCAACTAAGTATCGAGAGAAGAATTTAGAAAATTCCTGATTATATTCAAGAGGAAGGTTAAAAAAGGAAGCAAAAAAAATCGTATATTATTCACTGGCTCTTGATGACAGCAGTGACATTACTGATACAGCAAAGCTTGAGATTTTTATGTGCGGGATTGATCAAGATGTTAGTACAGGAACCACCAATGGTTGTAGTTTTCATGTCAAGTACCTTTCCCCCGTCTCCTGACTTCATAGGTTGTATGTCGCATGTAATCACTGCAGTTCGAGTTTTGGTCACCGCTGATCTATATCTATACTCCGTTGGTCTGCGCATGCGGCAATCTTAAAGAGTGACACAATATAAGGTTGGACCGCTCGAAAGTACCTAATTTCAATTGTATGTGACTGGTAAACTGTTGAAGATAGAAACCTACGGTAACGTTTATATGAAAGGAAAATTCAACAAGTTTCGATATGCACATCACCATATCTCTACGTGAGCTCCAGCTGTCACTGTTACGATATCGGGGCGATGAACGATTTCTTGCTAAGCACATTGGAGCATGTCTTCTGGTATGCTCTCAATAGCCTCTATGATGCGCTCCCGAAGTTAATGAAGGTCTCTGACTGGGGTGGCGTACACTTTATCTTTGACGTAGCTCCAGGGAAAGAAATCGAGCGGTATGAAATCCGGAGTTCTCGGGGGGGCAAGTGATCGGTCGTCCACTACCAATCCAACGGCCAGGGAAGACGTTGTCTAAAGTCGTACGAACGTCATTGAACCAGTGTGGAGGAGCGCCATCTTGCTGGAAAGGAATGTTAAGCTGCAGGTGTTCAATTTCTGGATCGAAGAACTGCTCCAGTATGTCAAGATATATGGTACCACGCACAGTTTTCCCGCGAAGCTTTTCTTAATGACTTCCGCGGGCTTCGCACATACGCGGCTTCAACATTTGCAACCATTTCTTCGGATGTTCTATGACCACCACCATGCTTCTTCAACACCGATCCTGTATCTAAAAATGTATCGTGCCACTTCTTAATGTATTTAGCAGTTGGAGCATCATGGTTAAACATTCGTCGATACTCCCTTTGAAATCTAACAATTGATTTAAATTCCGCATACCAAAATAGAGTTTGTGCTTTTATCTGCGGTGTCGCCATTTTGACAATCGATACAATCTACGAAAAGAAACCGTGTCTGCGCACCATCTACCGACAGGATTCGAAACTTGTTCACTTTTCCTTTCATATAAATGTTACCGTAAGGTTCTGTCTTCAACCGTTCACCAGTCACATAAAATTGAATTTAGATACATTCGAGCGGTCCACTCTGTACTATTCATTTCTTCTTTCCTAAGGCCTACTTTTCATTAGTAGAGTTAGCAGTAGAGTATACTAGAATACTTTTTAGCCAAACTAATCTACTGTCTCGAAGCCTGGACTTATAAGAATGTTATGACTTATCATTGTCATGTATGTTGTATGTTATCAAATATTAGGCGATATAATTAAAGGAGATTGTAATATCTTATTAATTAATAAAAGATAAGTTCATGACTGACCAAATTTATCCATTAATATAATATAGACTAGTGGCTTGTGCAGCAAATACTGCAAACTAAGTCCATAAGAAGTTCAAATAAAAATTGTTCACATTTATTTTCAATGAAGAATACCAGACATTTTGAAAGTTGTTTGTTTCCATAATAGTGCAACATACTCCCGCTGAATGTTTTTATGCCAAATACTTTTCCTTGAACCTATCCGTCTTCAGTTCTTGAGTTTCAATGCGAAATCGCTAGTAACAATGTCAGGACGATCAGCGAGTTTTTCGTGTGGGAGTAATGCAGTAGCTATTTCAGGTCAATGTAAGATTTGTCATGCTTTAAACAAAAGACTTAGCATCTTGGTATAGCTGCTGCATGTTTCGTGAACTACCCTGAAATGTAGAGGGCAGAAACACTTTTCCCCCCTAAGAGATCTTGCTGATGTGATCAAGAGAATACAAAATCTTGTAGGCCTCTTATTTTATCAGTACGTAATAACTTTTGGTCTTTTCTTAGGAATTATACATTTTTATCTTCCTCCAGACAATACTGATCTACCAAATGCTGCTGGATTATTTTGTGTAACAATGAATGTTATATATTTTCTGTAACATAGGCTGTTGTGAGGAATGTATTGCTGAGGTGCGGAAAATGAGGCGAATGATATGTCAGAGTTATATGCGCTCTAAATAAAATTGTTCAGCGTAAATCGTTAGCAGTTTCAGTGTTTTATTCGTTGCTGGTTGCAGGAAATAAACTTACTCATCACGGTAGCAAGAGGTGAAATGGCCTGCTCTTTTCCCTACAATAAAATATGCTTGGCAGCGATCACAAATCTAATCGATTAAACCAAAGAAATATGAAATTAATTTTGAAGAAGTTTAAAGACGCAGCTAAAATAGGAAGCATGACTCATTTACTACCTAGGAAAATTAGAGAATCAGGCATATAAATATGTATATCACACTGCCATTAAATATATGCAAAAGACCCACGCCTCTTAATTAATAACTATAAAAGTGTTTCATTTTCAATAACAATATAGTTAACTTACGTAAGTTTTATAGATTTCAGTAACATATATATATATATATATATATATATATATATATATATATATATATATATAGCCGTTACTCAGTAAATTACAGAAACGAAGATCTAGGGTCGAATTCATAGTCGTCACTTATAAAATGAGGAAACACTTAAGTAATGAGCATTTCCTTAGCACTTATTTCAGATCGTATTGCAGAGACGCTACTCATTCATATGCCCTGAGCATTCCCTTGACATCGAAAGAAATATGGCAACATGGCTAGACGTGAGCGCTTTCCTACATTCAATTGTTTTCCAGCGCCTTCATATTGTTAAGTCGGCATTATTGTCATACACAAATACAGAAGTATATATTATAGAGCTAAAAATCATACAAGATGTCCAGAAATCATTTTACAGAAAAGAAGGAAGTGAGCTGAGATAACTGGTTATGTAATATGGAGATTCCGTTGAAAGTAAAAAAATATTGATAATAATAATTGTTCTCTCCAAAAGAAGAAATTGACATGGAACAAAATTGCAGTTGAGTTTAATGCAAACTCCGGAAATATTCCTGTAAGTAAATCGTTTTAATTTATTTTTCAGTTATGTTCATGGTAAACAAAGTGGAAATGATATAATTACGCAAATTTTAACAGCTTATTCTTTGGTAGAATACAAATAAAAATGAAAATAACACTTTGTTGGGACGTGAATACTTTTCGAAAAAAAAATACCACTTAAATCTATCTAAATGCTGCTGTATCATAAAATCTCAAAGCAACCAGTACTTTCAGCAGTGGCGAAATCAGTAAGCCTCATGGTTGTATTGTGAATTTTAATGAGAGACACCAGAATATTCACAACAGTGTTCATGTCGAAATGGTATCTCCTCTTAAATTGTTGATCATTATACATCTCTAAAGGGTTTTCCATATTTCTGATATATCTTTTGCATGCCGAAACTCATTATCATTTTAATTACAGAACTCAATAAATTTAATTAAATCATAACCATCATCTACTGTATACCGAATCAGCTGATTACAATGCATATAAGGAAACACTTGCGTAAGCTGACAAGCTACCTTATTTGAATAAGTGTTTACTTCAGTGGGATTTATGAATTGGAAATTATTATAAGCAACTCCTTAAGTGTTTCCTTACGATAAGTGTTGACTATGAATTCGGCCCCTAATATAAAATATTCTTTGTCTGCGTCTACTTACTTAAAGCCCCAAAAGATTTCACTTTCATATCATCAATATACCATTATGTGTTGCATTAACTATAATATTTCATTTTTAATGGTAATAATGTCATCAAATATTCTTAAGTTTTGTAGTTCTTAATATCCAATACACAGCTGTAGGCCTACTCGGAAAACTACCGACCAGAGAATCAGACCTGTAAATTATTTTTATAAGTTATCAAAAAATTACACAAATGAAGATCGACATATTGTGAAAGAATCTGAGCCATCTGAACTCTAATCATGTCAGAAATCCTGTAGGTCATGGCCTTCGTGTAATAGTCTATTGTTTATTGTAGTTTGTGTTTTGTTTTATTCTGAAATGTAATTAATTAGTTCTCAAAACTGACGAAAGATGGATTTTGGAAAATAGGAAAATGATGTAGGAAAATTGACATTTCACTGAAAACTACTATTTTTCTGAAAAACTTTGGGTTCCAAGCTTCAAAATGAGGGGTCATTTATTAAAATCCTTTCAGCCGTTTTCCCGTAATTTCTTTTACCAGTTCAAATTATATATGTAGATACCGGATTGACATTGCTGGAATGAACTGAGAAGGCACATTAGCATTGTAAAGTGAATTATATCAGAACGAAGAGTGAGTGTTCATTTTGGAAGAGAGCACACAAAGCACACAATATAAAGCACCGTTATGAATTATGGTTTCAAGATAGCTCATGCCACGACTACAAAAACCATAAAAGGCGCACGTGTATGCAGGCTGTGGTTAAACTTAGAGGCACGAATGTACACACGAGCGCAGTATGCAAATAGCCGTAGTTTCTGTACATCCAATAGGCGCGCCAACGCTACCATCATTAAGTGAGCTGCCTGCACATTGTCTGGCCAACCCATCGGTTAGTTTGCTTCTCAGATTACATCTCGGGTCGCTGCCATCGCGCCTCAGTGGGCGGATTATATGGCAATCCGAGCCGAGTAGTCTCAAATAACTCCATTCGAGGAAACGAGTAATTAAAAAACAATCAGCTGCGGACACAATACTCATTACTGTCCGACGTTAGTTGTTTAAACATACGCTGCTCTCAGATTATCAACACTACCGCCAACACAACTGCTGTTACCCAACCTGTTGGATAGACAGATTTGGATTTATTGAACAGCTAACCATTCCTATTATACAGGGACATCATTTTATTTTTACTTCAATTTTTATTGTACCTGAGTTTTTAACGTACTTCACTCCCACCCCCTCTACTAGTGAAGTTCGCCAGATAAATGAAACGCAATCGTCGTACAAACTTATAATATCTGTCGTACTTCAACATAAAATTGTCGTACATTCATCATTATACTATTTTATAGATAGTACGCACAAATACAGAGACATCATTTTATTTTTACTAACATTTTTAATATTAACCTGGCTATACCTTTAGAGAACCGGAAACACCGTTCGCTACCTCTTCCACGACTGTAGTTCGATGATACTGGTGTAAAACACAAACAAATCAGTCTACTAGATATACTGTAGATGGGAAGAAAAGTAGTTCATCCATTTACGTAAACTAGGAAATATCACGATTTTAAGTTCGATAATTTTCATTAGGTTTTTGTTTAATCAAAATACAGTACAGTATTAACAATAAGTGTTTTTACTCACGAACTGAGTTAGCCATGCGAACGTATTCATTATACAGTGTAAATTATACTGTCTACAGCACATTAGCGTACAATGTAGAGAATGAAGTTAAATTAAAAAATAATCATAATATGGATTTTGGAAATGGTGGCTGTTCATTTCGATACAGGCTTCAGTTCTTTTGTGCATATTATCGCACTATAGACTATTGCATCTAATTCCAATTGCCAGTTTCGTCCTTCATACTAGTAACTCATGTTGAAATAATTTTGTACCTAGTCTATAAAAGAGTACCTTACGTACTGTAAATTCAATCTTCACTTCTGCCCGACTCCCACAGATAAAATTACTCAGACATGCTATCTACTGTCCTTCCAAGTGGTTATGGCGCAGGATCGTAGAATGGTGGGAAATCACGTGACAGTTAATTACTTAACGAGGCCCTTTTATTTAAGTTATTTTAAACAGTTGTATAATATTACGTAAACGTCCAAATCCTAACAGAAATTAATGTTTTCAGAAAAGAGCTAAGACAGCCCTGCTTTTGCAGAGGGGCGAGCAGAAGCAGGTGGGGGAAATAGGGATGCGACGTAGGCAAACGGACAGTACCTGTGCGAAAATATGATTCAATATTGAAACCTCTTTGGTCACTGGAAAACGCGAACATATTTCTGGAACGTACTATATTCTTTAACTACTGCTGTTTACTATATGCGGTCTTTGATCTGTGTGTAGAGGGCAGTTGGAACTTCATTGGTAAAAGGGGTGGGAGTGAAGTACATTCAAAAACTCAGGTACAATAAAAATTGAAGTAAAAATAAAATTATGTCCCTGTATATTTCACATAACACCCAAAAAAAAATGGTTCATAGCCCTATAAATATATATTCATTCATACATAGTGTTCTCTATAAGGGCAGATCCTTCACTGCAAACCCAGCATTCTCCAGTCATTCCTATTCCAGCATCAATTTCTTCATCCAATCAAAAATATTAGTAATTAAGTTATAGTTGATATTCACAATCACATTTAGCATTCAAATTACCATTTCTTCATCAACACTGTCATTTTCGGTAAAGCATGCTCGATGACGCTTGATCAAAAACCTTATTATATTGAAAGTCAGCAGAGACTTTATCTTTGGCCGGTGCAATGGGAGATATTTATTATCAATCAATGTCGGCGCATTTAGACTTCTTAATCCTACTGCGGTACTACAGGGACATCATTTTATTTTTACTAACATTTTTAATATTAACCTGACTATACCTTTGGATTAAACGGAAATACCGTTTACTATCCCCTTCCACGACTGGACTTCGATGATACTGGCATAAAATGGAAACAAATCACTTTACTAGGTACAGGAGGGAAGAAACGTAGTTCACCATTTACGTAAACTAGGAAATATCGAGATTTTGAGTTTGATAATTTTCATTAGGTTTTTCTTTAATCAAAATACAGTACAGTATTAATAATAAGTGTTTTTACTCACGAAATGAACTATCCATTCGGACGTATTCATTATGCAGTGTATATTATACTGTCTACAGCACATTAGGGTACAATATAGAGAATGAAGTTAAATTGAAAAATAATCATAATATGGATATTTAAACACAATTTTGAAAATGGTGGCCGTTCATTTCGATGCATTCTTCAGTTGTTTTGCATATTATTGCGCTATAGTCTATTGTGCCTAATTCCAATTGCCAGTTTCGTCCTTCGTACTAGTAACTAATGTTGAAATAATTCTGTTCCTACTCTCAAAAGAGTACCTTATGTAATGTAAATTCAATCTTCACTTCTGCCCGATCCGAAAAGATAAATTTACTCAGACATGCTATCTACTGCCTGTCCAAGAGTTTTGTCGCAGGGTTGTAGAAATGAGGGAAATCACGTGACAATTACTAATTAACGAGGCCCTTTTATTTAAGTTATTTTAAACAGTTGTATAATATTACGTAGACGTCCAATTCCTAACAGAAATTAATGTTTTCAGAAAAGAGCCAAGACAGCTCAGCCACTAGCCTTTACAGAGGGCCAGCGGAAGCGGGTGGGGGAAACCAGGATGCGATGTAGGCAAACGGACAACAGCATCTGTGCAAAAATATGATTGAATATTGAAAGCTCTTTCGTCATTTGAAAACGCGAATATATTTCTGGAACACACTGTACTCACTCAGTACTGTTTGTGTTTACTATGACCTTAAGACGACTTTGACTGTATACGCTTGGTTCTATGTGGAGAACGGTTGGAAGTTTACTAGTATAGGAGGTGGGAATGAAGTAGATTAAAAAATTCAGGTAGTACAATAAAAATTGAAGTAAAAATAAAATGATGTCCCTGTATTTCATTAATAAAAACAAAAACTTTAATTGCTGAACACACTGTGAAGTTAGCAGATCTCTGAACTCGTGTTACTTTGATATAACCGCAACGTACATGAAACCTGGAGTTCATGATGACGAATTATGATTTGCATGGCAAGTGTAGTCACCATATTGATCTTCAAACATCCTTTATCCCTTTAAAGTATATACAGTATATGTGTGATCAGGGATATTAGTCAATGACATGCTGAATGAAGAAAAGTTGTCTAGAAAAGGGACAAATTAACTGTTAATTTTTTAAATTATAGTCCGACATTGTGAGTTCCAAAATAGTCGTACAAAATTGCGTACGACTTAGAGTTCAGTCGTACCTCGTACAATTAGTCAAAATAGTCGTAACCGTACGACTATAGTCGTACATATGGCAACCCTGACCAAGCATATACAGCATACATGGGCACAATTTTCGCTCGATTTGAAATAGTTTGTTTACTAGGAGAGGAGACTGCAGAGTAGGATGGGGAATATAAACTGCTGTGACCTGCGTCACCTTATCGTAATCGCTAAGGCGGTCAGTGGCGAATTATTAGGAAAGCGCTTGGTTAACATGAGAAACTCGAAAACTTTTATTCAATTTGGCAAATTAATTCGGCAGTTTTAATCTTAAATCTCTTTACTATTTCTCCATCATTGAATTGATTTAAATCACAGGCGAGAAATTGCGTAACTAACCAATTAGGATTCCATCACGTTGTCTACGTTTATTTTCTTGAATATTCTGACGTTTCTCAAGATTACTTAATAGATTTGCACGTTCTCGACCTAAAATAATTTCAGAAAATCATATTTCGTTTTCTACGCACATTTGATATTTTTTTTATAAATTTCTTTTGGAAATAATACGTACAAACAACATTTAATTCCTCGTACCTTTTAATGTAGCGTGTTTAAGGTATAATGTCGTATATAGTATACTATGCAAATTCTAATATCATAAATTTTCTTCAGAATAGTACGAAAAATACCATTTAATTTGTCTTACCTTCTAATTCAGCATGTTCTTTATGACATAAGAAGTAATGATGTAATAATAATAATAATAATAATAATAATAATAATAATGATTTATTTTAGCTGGCAGAGTTAAGGCCGTAAGGTCTTCTCTTCCACTCAACCAGCAAAAAGTGTATATACAAATGAATGAACTTACAAAGAATTCTAGAAATGTTGTTGTGTATTAAATTTATTAATTCCTAATAGAATTTTCGAGCATAACATACATCGTATATTCTCCTCTTCTAAACAGTAAAAAAAATCTTCCTCCAATTTCTCATGAAATAATAGTTTTCTAGCGCGTACACGCTGCTTTGATAATGCTATTATGCCACCACTATTGCTTATGAAACTGATATACAACCTGCCCACGCCTAGGAACTACGTGAGAGAGGAACGGGGACTGTGAAGATGATGCCACTCAGAGCGATAAGCTCTTTGAAGGTCAGTGAGGCACAAATTCTCAAGTGAGGCACGATGCCCATATCTGGTATACAGTGAATGTCGCCTTAAGGTCGTAGTAAACACAAACAGCATTGAGTTAGTATAGTACGTTCCAGAAATATATTCGCGTTTTCCAGTGACGAAAGAGCTTTCAATATTGAATCATATTTTCGCACAGGTACTGTCGTCCGTTTGCCTACGTCGCATCCCGACTTCCCAAACCCGCAAGTGTTTAAAATAACTTAAATAAAAGTAATTAACTGTCACGTGATTTCCCCCCTTTCTACGATCCTGCGACATAATCACTTAGCCACCGGCGTGGCTCAGTCGGCTAAGGCGCTTGCCTGCCGATCTGAAGTTACGTTCGGGCGTGGGTTCGATCCCCGCTTGGGTTGATTACCTAGTTGGGTTTATTCCGAGGTTTTCCCCAACAGTAATGTGAATGCCAGACAATCTATGGCGAATCCTCGGCCTCATCTCGCCAAATATCTCGTTATCACCAATCTCATCGACACTAAATAACCTCGTAGTTGATACAGCATCGTTAAATAATCAACTAAAATAAAAAAAAACTTAACCACTTGGACGGACAGTAGATAGCATAGCCTATCTGAGTAATGTTATCTGTACGGGTCGGGCAGAAGTGAAGATTGAATTTACAGTACGTAAGGTACTCTTTTATATAATAGGTATAGAATTATTTCAACATAGTTACTTGTACGAAGGACGAAACTGGTAATTGGAATTAGATGTAACAGTCTATAGTGCGATAATATGCATAAAAGAACTAAAGCCTGTATCTAAATGAACGGCCACCATTTTCAAAAAGTGTTTAAATATCCATATTATAATTATTTTTCAATTTAACTTCATTCTCTATATTGTACTCTAATGAGTTGTAGACAGTATAATATACACGGCATATTGAATACGTTCACATGGATAACTCAGTTCGTGAGTAAAAACATTTATTGTCAATACTGTACTGTATTTTGATTAAACAAAAACCTAATGAAAATTATCAAATTCAAAATTACGATATCTCCTAGTTTATGTAAATGGTTGAACTACTTTTCTTCCCTCCTATACGTAGTAAAGTGATTTGTTTGTATTTTACGTCAGTATCATGGAACTTCAATCGTGGAGGGGGTAGCAAACGTTATTTCCGGCTCTGAACCATTAAACCAAAGGTATAGCCAGGTTAATATTAAAAATGTTAATAAAAATAAAATGATGCAAACAGTGGCACCAACTTTTGGAAAACATTGGGTGGGCTCAAACACGAGTTATAAGTTAAAATTAATAAATAAATCTCAATAATAATAATAATAATAATAATAATAATAATAGTAATAAAAATAATTACTTATTTACAAATGGCTTTCAAGGAACCCGGAAGCTCATTCCCGCCCTCACATAAGCCCGCCATCAATCCCTTTCCTGTGCAAGATAAATCCAGTCTCTATCATTATATCCACCTCCCTCAATTCTATTTTAATATTATCCTCCCATCTACGTCTCGGCCTCCCCTAGGGTCTTTTTCCCTCCGGACTCCCAAGTAACACACTATAGGTATTTCTGCATTCGCCCATACGTTCTACAGGCCCTGCCCATCTCAAACTCTAGATATAATGTTCCTAATTATGTCAGGTAAAGACTACAATGCATGCAGTTCTGCGCTCTGTAACTTTCTCCATTCTCCTGTAACTTCATCCCTCTCAGTCCCAAATATTTTCCTAAGAATCTTATTCTCAAACACCCTACCCTCTGTTCCTCTCTCAAAGTGAGAGTCCAAGTTTCACAACCATAAAGAACAAGCGGTAATATAAGTGTTTTATAAATTCTAACTTTCAGATTTTTTGACAGCAGACTAAATGGCGAAGCTTCTAAACCGAATAATAACACGCATTTCCCATATTTTTACTGCGTTTAATTTCGTCCCGAGTCATTTATATTTGCTACTTTTACACCAAGATATTTGAATTTTTCGACCTCTTCGAAAGATAAATCTCCAATTTTTATAGTTCCATTTCGTTGAATATTCTGGTCACGAGATATAATCATATACTTCGTCTTTTCGGGCTTTACTTCCAAACCTATCGCTTTACTTGCTTCAAGTAAAATTGCCATATTTTCCCCAATCGTTTGTGAATTTTCTACTAACATATTCACGTCATCCACATAGACAAGCAGCTGGTGTAACCCGTTCAATTCCAAACCCTCTCTGTTATCCTGAACTTTCCTAATGGCATATTCTAGAGGAAGTTAGAAAGTAAAGGTGATAGTGAATCTCCTTACTTTAGTCCACAGTGAATTGGAAAAGCATCAGACAGATCCTGCTTTGGGGGTTGGGCGAAGGGCTAGCAACCCATAACCGTAAAAAACAGCCTGTTACGAAACCTTACAATAATCATATACATGATCAATAATTATCATATTTACAACGATAACATTTTATAATGTATACTAAAAAGAATAAGGGTATTTAATTGGAATGTATTCATCAGGACTTAAATTGTAAGCAAATAAAAATCATAATGTTCAAAAGAAACTCTTTATTCTCTTAATTCTTTATATATTAAAAATTCCTTCTGCCACAACAAACTGCCTATATGACAAAGAATACTGTACAAAATTTATATTTATTGGTACAGTGGTTGTAAGAATAAGTGGTGAAATTGACTCCTACAAAATTAAATGCTACCGTTGTTCATTCATAGATTTCTGCTCAAGGGCAAATCTTTCAGTGCGAACCCAGCATTCTCCAATCATTTCTATTTTCTGCCTTCCTCAAAGTCTCCACATATCAATATATCATAATGTTATTTGTCATCTGATATTTTCTTCCGCTACGAACATTTCTCCCGTTCACAATTCCTTCCAGTGCATCTTTCAGTAGACAGTTTCTTCTCAGCAAATGACCCACTCAGTTTCTTTTTCGCTTCCTGATTAGTTCCAGCATTGCTCTTTCTTCTCCCACTCTTTCCACAGCTTCTTTTCTTATTCTATCTGTCCAATTCACACGCTCATTCCTTATTCATATTCACATTTAAAATGCTTCTAGTCGCTTCCCTCCACTTCGTCAAAATATCCATGTTTCTGCCCCATATAATGCCACATTCCACACAAAACACGTCACTATTATCTAGAGATCCGCAAAAGATGCTCCTTTTTATATTAAAAGCTTCCTTGTCATTGCTATCCTCCTTTTCACTTCCTGGTATCAGTTCATGTTACTGCTTATAGCAAGTACAGTCCAAAAATTTGAAGGTGTCGACTTACATATTATAATAAATTATTATCGATGTGGAAAATACAGCATAAAAAAGAGTAAAACTCTATCGGTTTTTCATGGAATATATCTATAAGGCCGAGAAGAGTGTCCCTGTCAAGATGTAAATACTAGCTATTGAATCTATGTCGTAATCAGAAAAATAAAAATGTAATTAATTTATTAAAAAATAACATTTTTTTTTCATTTTCGACCGTAAAAATCAATATTTCAACGAGGTTTAACCACAGTCTAGTATATACAGTCACGTAGCTCAATACGTAGTAAATATGCGTCCATAGATACTTGCTAAACACTAGGATCGCTACTATCGCCTCATTACACACAATGCGAAATAGTACTTGCACAGTCTTTTGTTTCTAGTACCCTCATAAACTCAAGCTTCGTGACTGTAGACTGTGGTTTCTCTAAAGAGGGCATATGTTTAAAAACATAAAAACATTATGTATCCATATTTGCAATATATTTTAACTTAAATTATATTTTTTTATGATTTATGATGTGCTGTAGCTCTGTAGAAAGTGACGTTTGCAAGATTGTTTATAGTTTAAATGTTCCTCACTTGTTGAATCCCTGAAGTAAAGATTTTCTTTCCAGTGTGGTTTCTTTTTCGCTTCCTGATTAGTTCCAGCATTATTCCTTCTTCTCGCACTCTTTCCACAGCTTCTTTTCTTATTCTGTCTGTCCATTTTACATGCTCCTTTCTAATTCATATTCACAATTAAAAGCTTCTATTCGCTTGTCTTCACTCCGTCATAATTTCCATGTTTCTTCCCCATATAATGCCACACTCCACACAAATCACGTCACCAGTCTCTTCCTTAGTTGTTTTCAGAGCTCCGCAGAAGATGCTCTTTTTTCTATTAAAAGCTTCCTTTGCCATTGCTATCCTCCTTTTCACTTCCTGGTATCAGTTCATGTTACTGCTTATAGCAAATGCAGTCCAAATATTTGAAGGTGGTGATATGTATGTCATAATAAATTAATGTCAATATGGAAAATACAGTGTAAAAAAGAGTAAAAAACTATCGGTTTATATGGAATATATCTATAATGCCGAGAAGAGTGTCCCTGTGAAGATTTCATTTCGTAAATACCAGCTATTGAATCTATGTCGTAATCAGAAAAATAAAAATGTAATTAATTTATTTAAAAAAATAACAAAATTGGTTTAATTTTTTCGACCATAAAATTCAATATTACAACAATGTTTAACCGCAGACTAATATATATATATATATATATATATATATATATATATATATATATACAGTCACGAAGCTCAACACGTAGTAAATATGCGTCCATAGATACTTGCTAACCACTAGGATCGCTACTATCGCCTCATTACACACAATGCGAAATAGTACTTGCCCCGTCTTTTGTTTCTAGTACCCTCATAAACTCAAGCTTCGTGACTGTAGACTGTGGTTTCTCTAAAGAGGGCATATGTTTAAAAACATAAAAACAATATGTATACATATTTGCAATATATTTTAACTTAAATTATATTTTTTTTATGATTTATGATGTACTGTAGCTCTGTAGAAAGTGACGTTTGCAAGATTGTTTATAGTTTAAATGTTCCTCACTTGTTGAATCCCTGAAGTAAAGATTCTCTTTCCAGTGTGGTTTCGCTATTTGTGTCTAAAATGTGTATTGAAACACCTCTCTGTGAAAAGATTGTATGACACCTTATACGTTCGGAGTAATTAGTTTTTTTGTTTCTCTTGAAAATTTTTAAGTTTCTTCCACAAAGCGAGTTTTGCAAAAACGTTTCTCAATAAATAACTACCTCTAAACAAACTGCACTTCAATTGTGTTAGATATTTCAGCTTTATAATTCTAATTTATAAACTTAAAACATGAGTTTGTTGAACTAAATAGAAACCCTTTTAGCTGAAACATTTCAACAGGCTGGGTATATATTGTGATTGATTATATTGTTATTCATTAATTTCTTTACACAACATCGTAATTCGGGTGTATTATTGAAACGTCAGATGTAGGAAATTCTTATCCATTGACTGAAAAAATTAAAATTTTTTTACTTTATTATACGACAGGTTGGTCCATTCATTAAAAATTCCTAGCTTCAAGTTTATTTAACGTCCATATTTTGAACCATTCGCTACATGCCAGACTCTTAAAGGATAAAGTTAATATCACATGGAGTGTTCATGTCTCCGAGATTATACTCACTGTGAGAACATAAAAATATCCATGTTTCGAATAGGATTGACACTTATGTCCTCCTTCTCTCCACAGCGTTGAAACTAGTCTTTACCGTTGCTCATATAAGACGTGCAGAATAATTTTATATTCATTGGGTGTATAAGGTGACCCAAACCGCAGGTAGAGAAATGTTAAACTTCACTTCACTTCATCCCCTATTATTTTTAATAGCAATAAATGACCTTCCAGAATTTATTAAAGCAATAACAATTATGTATGCAGATGACACTACTTTCCAATGTTCTTCCTCTGCTCTAAATCAATTACAAGCTCTCAACAACGACACTCTTTCACAGATGGCTTTATCGTTTGAATCTAATGGTTTCTTGCTTAATCAAGAAAAAACTATCAACTTAACTTTCAGCATAAACTATCTAATAAATAAGGACAACAAACTCAACTACACAAAATTTCTGGGACTTTTTATAGACGCCAGTTTAACATGGGACAAGCACATTGAGTACATATGTACAAAGCTATCAAGAGTTTTATATTTGCTAAAGAATTTGACTACTTGCGTTTCTCAAAATCATTTAAGATGTGCCTACTTTCCTTTCTTTCAGTCGATAATTCGATATGCCTTAATTTTCTGGGGAAACGGAACCAAAATTGGAAGCGTCTTAATTTTACAAAAGAAGGTCATTATAATTTTATGTAAATCAAATTATCTGGAACATTGTCGGCCACTTTTCAGACAATCACGGCTTTTAACAATCATAAATTTGTATATATATATATATGATATAGTACTTTACACTAGACAAAATATCGATAAGTACTCATTAGTGGCCAATATACATGATCATGAAATTAGAAATAGTGAACAAATTAATATTCCATATTGTAGATTACACAAGAGCAATACAAACGTTTTAATTATGGGGATGAAATTATATAATAAGCTCCCTAGTCAATATTATAAATTACCAATCAATAGTTTCAAAACTAGATTTTACAATTGGTTATTAAATAATCCCTTTTATTCTGTTGCTGAGTTTTTCAACACAAATTTGTATGAAATTGTACTTTCATAAATAAGTTTTAATTGCAATTTAGTTAGTTTTCTTCAATTTAAAAGTTTCAAATTATTTCATGTTTTCATTGTATTACTTAAAGTTTACTGTTTCTGTTATTAGTGTTTTTTAAATGTATTTATATGTTTTTTGCAATGTATTCTAACGAAGCCTAAATCTTTATGTCTAATGGCCAAATAAATTGAATTGAATTGAATTAGACGTCCCAAAAAGTTTCACAAATAAATCAGGTATGATCACCATTTGATAGAGCGTCCCCCATTTACTTATATCATATTTTGAGACGTTAGATAAAACTCACTTCATTCCATTTTAAAATGGGTGTAAAGTAATGTTTCTATACGAAGTTAATTATGAAAATTTATTATCTACATACGCATTTTGAATATTAGAGATATGTGAAATTTCCTTCGTGTGACGGAAGCATATTGATTTAAAATATTTATCTACATTAATTTCACTAGAAGTTTTGATTTGCTTAGCGAGCATAAAAACTCGAGCGGAATATAATTTACTACCACACACGATTAAAAAGAAGTATACAGGGTGTTTCCGGGCTAGTGTTACAAACTTCCAGGGATGATGGCGAAGGGCACATGTATCAATTTGAGATAAGGAACCCTGGTCTGGAAGTGACCGAGTTGAAAGTTACAAGCAAAAATAATTGTGTGGAAATGGAATAATTTTATTCCCCTGTACACCTTATTATGTGTATTTATCTGTACATCTTACACATACTGTATTCATCTGACGTTGTTTACGTTGTCTGCTTACAGTATTCCATTCAGTGCACTGTTTGAGGGATGGGGACAGGAAACTACACTAAAGCAATGCAGATAGCGTAATGTGTAACGGACATGGTCGGTCCTGATATGCACGTCTGTAGACAGCAGTGTATGTGTACAAGTTGCAGAGTCCAGTCGATCAGTCCTAGTGAAATAGAGGAGTACACGAGAGCGGAATATGCAGACCTGATTTTCGAATATGGATGAGCCAATGGGAACAGTAGACAAGCTCACAGATTGTATCGGAGCAAGTACCCACGTGGGAGACATCCGGTCCATACCATCTTTCCACGACTTTTTCAAAGGTTACGGGAAGGAGGGCACGTGGTGCGAAATTACAATTCCATTTCCACACAATTATTTTTGCTTGTAACTTTCGACTCAGTCATTTTCGGACACGGTTCCTAATCTCAAATTGATACATGTGCCCTTCCCCATCATCCCTGAAAGTTTGTAACACCAACCCGGAAACACGCTGTATAAAGATTAGAAAAATAAACTACTGTAATACTATAAAATATTAATAGACTTATGAAAATACTGAACTGTCTTCAAATGTATTATTGTACCATCTCATCATTACAAATATTTTGCTAGATGGCGGTAGTGTGTTATGATCAGGCTTCGAGACTTCGGACCCGATAGAGCAGTTCAGTGGGAAATCCGCATAACGGCGTACTGAGTACAGTGGTAAAACGTACAGTAGGTGGGGGTACTGTAAAATGAATGCCAACAAATACGCAGAGGAAAACGCTCTGGATTTCAAGTTTCTGACGTATAATTTGGTTTTTAAACTGTATCAGAAACTATTACACGGTTAGAAAAGTCAGAGCAAGATATGCCGGAAGCCCTCAAATTGAGGAAATGACACAGAGAATTAATGAGACACCAAGTACACCGGTTACTGAACGTGTAAAACAGAAGTGGAAATCAGTTTTATGTAAAAATAACGGATATGGAACATTGTGTAATATAAACAGCAAATTAGTGGACATAGTCACCCGAGAATAAAGGACTGTCTCTTAGAGACTGCTATGATGTTAGGTTTTTTCGTTTTGCTCCTATCACGTCATGCGACGTAGAGCGCAGCTTTCTACAGTACAAACTTTGGCAGATAGCCGAAGTAGATTTACGTTTGAGACACTGAGAATGTATCTTGTAGTAGGTACATTGCAATTCGGTACTGTAACTGCACTTCCTAAATGAATAGGATAAATGAAAAAAAATTAAAATTGCTACATCCTTAATTCCACCATTAACACTGTGTATAATTAAACACAAATGCTTATAAAAGACAGGAGAATAAATGCTTTTCATATTCTTTTGACATTATCATTGTGTAATGTACATTTACTTTCAGAATGTACGTATGTGTGTTTCCCCATACTACCGTACTCTACTCTAAATAGCAACGTTGTTACCTCAACACATCTCTATCTACCAGCAGCGAGTCAACAACCTATAATAATAATAATAATAATAATAATAATAATAATAATAATAATAATAATAATAATAATGGCTTTATTTAACCTGGCAGAGTTAAGGGCTTAAGGCCTTCTCTTACACTCAAACAGGATTAAAACTTGCTTACACAGTTGATTATAAAACTTGATCAGAATTAAGTAATTACATGCTGATTATATAAAGAGATCAAAAGAGGTAGTTACATAAAATTTACGTCATAAAATAAAAATAAACGTAGTGAAATACATATTAATTTGTTAGAGTCAAACGCGAATCACATAAAAGCAGAAGCCGATAATTCAATAAAAAAAGAAAAATGTACACAGTAAAAATAAAAATAAACACATTAGTATACATATTAGTATTAGATTACAATTAAATAGGATTTACATAATTAAATCAGAAACCGACAATTGAATGAAATGTACACAAAAAATAGATTAACAATAAAAACAACAACACAGTGGGATACATATTGGCGTTAAGTGATAAATAAACACTATTTAGATAATAAAAATAAGAAAAAAATAATAATAAATACAGTGGAACACATTTGCAACGCGTTAGGTCTGGCAACTCATCATAACATACTTTTCTAATTTACATTTAAAGGAAATTAAAGTTCGGCAGCCCTTGACTTCAGGCGGCAGAGAATTCCAGTGACGAGAAGTAGAAACAGTGAAAGATGAAGAATAAACAGATGATGTGTGCAGTGATATTTCTAGCGTGCTATCATATTGTGACCGAGTATTTAAGTTATGATATCGAGAAAGACTGTGGAATTGGACAGATAAGTAAGAGGGAGTAGAAGTGTGCAAAATTCGGTATAAGAGAGAAAGGGAATGTAACTTCCTCCTCTCATTTAATCTCAGCCACAATAATTTATCGAAAGAAAGGGAAATGTGATCGTAGTAGCGGACATTACAATTGAAACGAACACACGCATTATGAACACGTTGCAGTTTCTGGGATAAATCAACCCCGAGATCACTGAATAAAGCGCAGTAAACTTATTGTATCGGGTCCAAAGTCTCGAAGCCTGGTTATGATGAGCTTTTGTCTTGTTGCCAGTTGTGCCAACTATTCATTCTACATTGAATTCTACGGAAGATTACTAGTGAAGAAACCTTTGTTGAGTCAGTTTCATTTTTATTAAAACAGTTTCATTTCATTTCATTTATCAATATATATGAGGCGTTCAGAACTAAAGTGGATCAAGTCCATGAGACGTATTTTTGAGATAATAGGACTTCAAGTTCACTTGTTCTAGTGGATTATCTAATTTCACTAGCAATAATATTATTGCTCCAGTTACAAATTCTAGATTTATAAAATACAAACAATTGTGATGTTAATTGGTGCAACGCTTTGGTGACTTGATCCACTATGGCTCAGAACATCGTGAACAAATAATCTGAGCCAAAAGTGACTGGTGTCACCTACCGGCGAATGCTTGCAATTAAGACTTCATCCTTTACTGCTAGGAAATGATCCAACTTCAGATAATCAAAAAAATAATTAAACAAAATTTATGAAAATTTGTGACTTGATCCACTTCAGTTCTCAATACCTCATATATTAAACAGTCTCTGATACATGACTATCTGAGTAGTTTAATATCAAAGACGGACATCTGTCGTCTCCATAGTTTTGATCTAGAGGCACTTTTTTGTATCACAGTGTTCTTTGTAGAATTTTAACACAATTTATTTTGATAAATGTAGTGTTAGAGTTTATATATTGTTTCACCATAACTGAAAAAAGAATGAAAAATGTATAAGAATCCATATTATCTAAATTTCATCTGAAGGTCAGATGTACGCCTTTGATATTAAGCTACTCATCTATAATCTCATATAGGAAAAGTTATAACAAAACCTAACTAATATAAACAAGATAAATGATAGAAAAGTTTTAGTTATTTTTGATGAAATAAACATGAATCATTTTAAAAAGTACTTACAATTACTGAAAGTACAAGTTAGGAAACAAAGAAACAAATGCTAGGAAGGTGATAAGAATTGTAGGATAAGCAGCCATGATTGGTTGAAACACGTCGTTCCGTAATGTTTTATTGGTCAAAAGTAGTATGACGTAGTAAAAGTGTAATATTCTTTTCCAAAAACATCACTTGTCCTATAAAGCGCAGGATATCTGAGTTAGTGCGTAAAACTGGGCTTAGGAATTGTGGGCCTATTAGTTTATTTATTTATTTATTTATTTATTTATTTATTTATTTATTTATTTATTTATTTATTTATTTATTTATTTATTTATTTATTTATTTATTCTAGTGTAGTTAAGGCCATCAGGCCTTCTCTTCCACAACACCAGGAAAACAAATAAAATAATAGAAATAAACAAAAAAAATACACTACATACGAAGTAAAGCTACTCAAGAAATAAAGAGAGAGAGAGAGAGAGAGAGAAAAAAACACTATAAACAAAGTAAAGCCACACAAAAATATACACAGGTTGCAGTCACACAAACTTTAATAATAGTTAATACTATGATGCAATAACCGAAGGATGGATCATAGTTCACTAAGAAGGAGACTAAATTTTTCTGTGAATATAACTGAAAGTACCATAATTATGCAAATAAAAACTGAATAAACTCTAAGAACTTATATTTGGCGACGAATCTCTATTCTTTCGTATAAAAAAACAGTATAATCTCTAAATATATCTTGGAACATTTCCAATATTGTAGTGTGAATTTCGTTACAAGTATTAAGAATGTCTTTCGTCACGGTTAAGACACAAACGAGTACCAGAAACAATTCCTTGGAGGCCGAACCATCAAGCACGTAGGACTGACATCCCTACTACTACCAATACTAATTTCCTGAAAAGGCATCAGTCTTAACCTCCCATTAGCCTGTGGACTGCCATTGCCTATGATTGGGATAACTTTAATTCAGCTTTTACGAACATTGTCGTGAACTAGGTAGCTGCCACGCATAGGCCTGTCACATGCTCTCCCAGTTTACATTTTACTTGTCAGTTTCTTGATAACATCACATGAACGTGGAAATACAGTATCTAAAATATAAAGTACTTTCATTTGAATTCAATCCATACGTAACAATGATATCTGTGATTGAGGTTCTTGCTGTGTACATCTATCAAGCAGTACATTCACTTGATGGTATGTGTCAGAGGAAGAACAATACACGCTGTTCGATTCAAACCTCCCTGATTTCAATTAACATTGCTAACAAGGTATGCGGATTTATGAAATGAGACGGTTCTAAAAGAAATAGAAACTCAAAGAATTTGTATTTAATTTGTTTGAAGTTGATTGTTTTGTCACTACGTTGCGCAATAATCACAAAAGCAAAAATGGCGACTCCACAGCAACTCGGGCAAACGATGGTGTGGTATGCGGAGAATAAATCCTTGATTTCAACACAACGAAATCACAGAAGAGTGTGCGGAGGAGTTGCACCTGATGCAAAATCAATTAGGCTCTGGTTCAGTAAGTTGCTTACGACCGGCAGTGTCCTAAAACAGTCTGGTGGAGCTCGGGGTTCCGTGACAGAAGAAAAGGTGGAAGAAATTCGAGCGGGATTTCAGAGAAGCCCGAGTAAATTCATTCGCCAGGCCTCCAACAACAGTCAATAGAATTTTGCATAAGCGAAGTAATGGCCCGAAAACCGAACCTTGAGGGATTCCGACTTTTACGGTAATCCAATTGAAAGAATGGCCACCGGCTGATACACAGTTGGCTTTCGCAAAGAATATTGTTGTTCAGGTATCAAGACAATTCAATGTGCCTCCGACAACTGTTGTTCAGGCATCAAGACAATTCAACGTGCCTCCGACAAGTGTCCATCTAAATTTGCATAAGCATAGTAATGGCCCGAAAACCGAACCTTGAGGGATTCCGACTTTTACGGTAAGGCAATTGAAAGAATAACCACCGGCTGATACACAGTTGGCTTTCGCAAAGAATATTATTGTTCAGGCATCAAGACAATTCAATGTGCCTCCGACAACTGTCCATCTAAATTTGCTTAAGCGAAGTAATGGCCCGAAAACCGAACCTTGAGGGATTCCGACTTTTACGGTAAGCCAATTGAAAGAATGACCACCGGCTGATACACAGTTGGCTTTCGTAAAGAATATTGTTGTTCAGGCATCAAGACAATTTAATGTGCCTCCGACAACTGTCCATCTAAATTTGCATAAGCGAAGTAATGGCCCGAAAACCGAACCTTGAGGGATTCCGACTTTTACTGTAAGCCAATTGAAAGAATGACAACCGGCTGATACATTTGGCTTTCGCAAAGAATATTGTTGTTCAGTCATCAAGAAAATTCAATGTGCCTCCGACAACTGCCCATTGAATTTTGCATAAGCGAAGTAATGGCCCGAAAACCGAACCTTGAGGGATTCCGACTTTTACGGTACGCCAATTGAAAGAATGACCACCGGCTGACAGACACTGTTGGCTTTCGCAAAGAATATTGTTATTATTATTATTGTCATTATTATTATTATTATTATTATACTTATGTATCCACATTTCACTGCCATATAATAGACTGGTACAGCCGAATACTTATATATTCTTAATTATTAATTTCCTTTTTGTACATGGTTGGGTTTTAGTGTGTTCTTGAGGATTTCTTAAAAGGTATATGTATTTTGAGAGTTTTTTATTCATACCTGTTTCATTAGCGTAAAATTATTATTCACAATCTTGATATTTAGTGCTTCGAATACAGCTCCAGCAGTGACTATGTACAGACGTGGACAAGTTATTAACAAAATTGACGATTTTTATGACAATTCTGTTTACATAATTTGACTTTTCAATTTAGTCTACAGTGGACAATTTTGCATATTTCTATCATTATAATAGACAGAAATATGCAAAGATGTCAACTGTAGTTTAAATTGAAGAGTCAAATGTTGTAAAAAAATATATAATATGAATCTTTAATTTTGCTAAAAATTTGTAAATATGCAAAAATGTCAATGCAGTCTAAATTGAAGTCAAAATTTTTAAAAATAATAAATAAAAATCTTTATTTTTGCTAATAATTTGGAAATATCCAAAATGTGAACTGTAGTCCAAATTGAAGAGTCAAATTTGGTAAAAATATATAGTAAAAATCTTCAGTTTTGCTAATAATTTGTAAATATGCAAAAATATCAAATGTAGTCCAAATTGAAGAGTCAAATTTTGTAAAAATATATAATAAAAATCTTTAATTTTGCTAAAAATGTGTAAATATGCAAAAATGTAAACTGCAGTCTAAATTGAAAAGTCAAATTTTGTAAAAACAATAAATAAAAATCTTCAGTTTTGCTAATAATTTGGAAATACCCAAAATGTGAACTGTAGTCCAAATTGAAGAGTCAAATTTGGTAAAAATATTTAGTAAAAATCTTCACTTTTGCTAGTAATTTGTAAATATGCAAAAATATCAAATGTAGTCCAAATTGAAAAGTCAAATTTTCTAAAAATACACAATACAAATCTTCAGTTTTGATAATAATTTGGAAATATGCAAAAATGTCAACTGTAGTCTGAATTGGAAAATCATATTTTGTAAAAATATATAACAAAAATCTTCAATTTTGCTAATAACTTGTCCACGTCTGTATTATGGCATTTTCGGTTATGCATTGAAAATGAGTTTATTGTAGCTCATCTTACCGAAAAATATACGCGAGGATCACTCATTTTTATTCACCGAAGAGTAGACACCGATGTAGAAACAAGTCTACACGAGGTACTATATCAGACAAAATGTCGTAAATGTATAAGGAGGCTTTACTTGGTTTGAAATGTATAGTTGAGTTGTTCATGTGTTACAAAGTTTGCTATGCTTCGAATTAGACTATCATTGATTTAGCGCCTCAAAAAGATGTACTCCTTAAGGAAAGGCGTTGTTGTTCGTATCCTAGTATATCAGATTGAAACTTTTGGTTTGATGTACCCTGTAGACTAAAGTGTAATCGTACATGCCGAACACGTTTCTCTTCACTCATAACTCTGAAGAAATCATAAAATGAAACTCTATTTTCATAAAAGACAGTATCGATGTGCGGGATGTTTCCTGAGGCCTGTTAAAGACGATTCTCAACAGTCTCTCCATCCTAGACATAGACTGTCACATACTGTGTAGTCAATAAAAATGAACGTTTATACTCGAGATGTCCTGATTCTTGTTAAGTATAATAAACGAGGAGAAATTAAAGTATTCTTTCTATTTATACGAATTTAATATAAAGAGGAACAATAGTTTAGAGACTCCCATGCATATAGATTATACACGTTTGCAGCATTTTCAATGTAGAAGCAGTTATTACTATACAAGTTAAAAATGGGGTTTTATTCTGAAAGTAGGAATATTTACGAAACGTGGTCGCAGACCGAGTGAAGGAATTCAAAGGGCAAAATAAAATATTTAAAAAAATGTGTGTCACACTTGACAGCCATTCATTTGTACATCTTGATTACACAACTTTTAACACTGTATCACTTCGGAATATATATGGTAAGGCTTTCCTGTGTTAAATTTCAACGTACCTCGTTTACATGTTTCGACCTATTTATGGGTCATCTTCAGAACTGGTCGTTGTTGGTCTTGGCGCCACTTGTTCTGTTTCCTGTAAGGGTATGTTCCTGTGGTATAGTGTAGACTCAAAGAGGTGTGTGTGTTTTGAAGTTGAGTTGTGTGTCTGTATATTTCATATTGTTCTAGTGTGTTTAGTTGCTGGCTTTTTGGTTGGATGTGTAGTATTTCCATATCTGTGTTGATGTCTCAGTGGGTGTGGTTAGCATTTGTGATGTGTTCTGCATATGTGGAGGTGTTTTGTAATTTTGTTATGGCTGTGACAGGCAGATCGTTTCATACACGTTACAAAGAACACATCACAGCAATAATCGTGTTTATGCGTTATTTTTTGTAGTACAGTATTGTAATACAATTAATAAAGAAATAACATGAAATTTGTAATTATGAGTAGTTTGATTTAATATGATCTGTGAAGAAAGGGGTTGCTATGACAACAATGATGTATTACAATTCATAATATTAATTTCATATCTTAAATTATGCCGTCATAGTAGAAGTCATTACTTTGTAGTTGGCATCATAATTACTTCAGTATAATATTTTACGGCATCACATCGGTATAAAAATGTGACATTATGCATAAATTTCACGAAAAATAATGACTGTTTATAATTCTGGAGTACAAAACAATGCTTGCTGAAGCAGTTTATTAATTTTTGTACTAATCTTAACCTAAAACAGTCATTTTTAAAAATGGGGTGCCGTTGTTTGCAATGTATTATTGATCATTGGCGAATGCTGCCGTGTGAAATTTGGTAGAAAATAAATGACAATCGGTTCAAACTGTTGAAAGTCGGTCGCTCTAGTGTTAAAAAGTTACTTAATGATACACAGGAGTTTAAAATTTGAGAAATGAGGCGAAGCCAAGTTTTAAAAACACATGAGAGCCAAAAAGATAACTTTACAAATCTGTATCATATAATGTCTTTTCGAAGATACTACATAATTACATATAATAAATATTTTAAGTTGTAGAGATTGTAAGATCACGATGTCATGTCCGTCTAAACTCAGAACCATTAAAATTAATAAGTAGTCCTATACATGAAATGGCAGGCTGTTTTATTCATGATTACGATTTCATGGCCATCTAAACCGGCCATAATCAACAATGGTACATCTGGTTGAGGTAATTTCGAGAACAATGTAAATAATTTCGGAATATGTAAGATAAGACTTTCTTGTGTTAAAATCTAACGTACCTTGTTTATATTTTTCGACTTTTTATGGGTCATCTACAGAACTAGTCGTTGTTCGTCTGGGCGCCTCTTGTTTTGTTTCTTGTTAGAGTGTGTTCGTGTGATGTAATGTGGAGTCAAAGAGTGTGTATGTTCTGAAATTGAGTTGTGTGTTGAGAATTTTGTTGGGGTGAGTTTTCGTGTGTCTGTATATTTCATATTGTTCTAATGTGTTTAGTTTCTGGCTTTTTGATTGGATGTGTAGTATTTCCATGTCTGTGTTGTTGTCTCTGTGGGTGTGGTTAGCATTTGTGATGTGGTGATAGACAACATAATACGTAAGACAAAACATAATCACAAAAAACATAAGAATACAATACAAACACAAGAAGACAAAAAATACATCACACTAACATACGAAAAGAAAAAAACACAACATTGCAACCTAATTCAAGAAATTAAATTACAACATCTTATACAGAACAAATAATACTCTACAAAAACATCTCAACAGACAAAGAACACAAACAAATACAACCACACAGGCGTATACAAACTCAAATGTAACACCTGCAACAACTTCTACATAGGACAGACAGGCAGATCATTTCAAACACGTTACAAAGAACACATCACAGCCATAACAAAATTACAAACCACATCAACGCATGCAGAGCACATCACAAGTGCTAACCACACCCACAGAGACATGAACACAGGCATGGAAATACTATACGTCCAACCAAAAAGCCAGAAACTAAACAAAATAGAACAATACGAAATATACAGACACACGAAAACACACCCCCAACGAAATTCTCAACACACAACTCAACTTCAGAACACACACACTCTTTGACTCTACATTATACCACACGAACACACCCTCACAGGAAACAAAACAAGAGGCGCCAAGATCAACAACGACCAGTTCTGAGGATGACCCATTAAAGGTCGAAACATGTAAACAAGGTACGTTAGAATTTAACACAAGAAAGTCTTATCGTACATATTCCGAAATGATGCAGTGTTAAAATTTGTGTAATCTAGATGTAAATAATTCTTAAATTGTCCAAATCTGACATATTATAAAATGAAAAATGGAATAGTTGTTCGTAATTTATTGATTTTAACACAGAATTCTGAATATGATTCTTTAGTCAGAACCATAAACAATTAAGTGCGGTAATCTTGGAATCATAGATAGATGAAACGTGAAGTTAATTCAGATCTTTAGAACAAGTCAACCTGGTTGGCGAGTTGGTATAGCGCTGGCCTTCTATGCTCAAGGTTGCGGGTTGGATCCCGGGCCAGATCGATGGCATTTAAGTGTGCTTAAATGCGACAGGTTCATGTCAGTAGATTTACTGGCATGTAAAAGAACTCCTGCGGGACAAATTTCCGGCACACCCGGCGACGCCGATATAACCTCTGCAGTTGCGAGCGTCGTTAAATAAAGCATAACGTTTAAAACATTCTTTAGAACAATGCAAGCAATAACTACACGCAACTTCAGAATAATACGAGCTAAAATTTCATGATGAATGTTACATTGTTACATATTTCTGTTATGTGGAATATATACGTCATAATAGATCGATGTAATCTATAAATTTCTTACTGAATGAAGTGTGTACATTTACTTCTGCACTTATTTGGCAGTGAGTAAAATGAAATGCAGTGCGTAAAGTCATTGTATACTTTTTATGTACTGGTGTTTTAAACGATCACTTCACGCTCTGATAACAGTGAGTAAAATGGAAGTTCACGCACTATCGTTAAAAAATACTTTTAGCACGCTGCAATATGATAGTTAATTTTTAATATTCTTGCCTAGCGTTAAAAGATAGCTATACTTGTAGGGGTAGCTATGTAATTGTTTATTTTTTAATGCTACAACCTGTACAATAGACTTATGATTGTCAGTGAGTGAGTACATCAGTTTTACCTGAAACGTTGGAAGAAATTAATTTAGTTACAATACAGTAACGCGTCAATTAATACAGGAATTTATTGTGCTTACTAGTTCCTAAAGTTCAGTTATTATTATTAGTAGGTTTTCGGCGTAATAGATCGACTATTGATCAGATTTATTGTATTCGACAGATAATGGAGAAAAAATGGGAGTATAAGAGTACAGTACATCAGTTATTCATAGAATTCAAAAAGGCATATGGCTCAGTTAAGAGAGAAGTTTTATATAATATTTTTATTGAATTTGGTATTCCCAAGAAACTAGTTCGATTAATTAAAATGTGTCTCAGTGAAACATACAGTAGAGTCCGTATAGGTCAGTTTCTATCTGATGCTTTTCCAATTCACTGCGGGCTAAAGCAGGGAGATGCACTATCACCTTTACTTTTTAACTTCGCTCTAGAATATGCCATTAGGAAAGTTCAGGATAACAGGCAGGGTTTGGAATTGAATGGGTTACATCAGCTTCTTGTCTATGCGGATGACGTGAATATGTTAGGAGAAAAATACACAAAAGATTAGGGAAAACACGGAAATTTTACTTGAAGCAAGTAAAGCGATCGGTTTGGAAGTAAATCCCTAAAAGACAAAGTATATGATTATGTCTCGTGACGGGAATATTGTACGAAATGGAAATATAAAAATTGGAGATTCATCCTTTGAAGAGGTGGAAAAATTCAAATATTTTGGAGCAACAGTAACAAATATAAATGACACTCGGGACGAAATTAAACGCAGAATAAATATGGGAAATGCGTGTTATTATTCGGTTGAGAAGCTCTTATCATCCAGTCTGCTGTCCAAAAATCTGAAAGTTAGAATTTATAAAACAGTTATATTACCGGTTCTTCTGTATGGTTGTGAAACTTGGACTCTCACTCTGAGGGAGGAACATAGGTTAAGGGTGTTTGAGAATAAGATGCTTAGGAAAATATTTGGGGCTAAGCGGGATGAAGTTACAGGAGAATGGAGAAAGTTACAAAACACAGAACTGCACGCATTGTATTCTTCACCTGACATAATTAGGAACATTAAATCCAGACGTTTGAGATGGGCAGGGCATGTAGCACGTATGGGCGAATCCAGAAATGCATATAGAGTGTTAGTTGGGAGACCGGAGGGAAAAAGACCTTTGGGGAGGCCGAGACGTAGATGGGAGGATAATATTAAAATGGATTTGAGGGAGGTGGTATATGATGATAGAGACTGGATTAATCTTGCACAGGATAGGGACCGCTGGCGGGCTTATGTGAGGGCGGCAATGAACCTTCGGTTTCCTTAAAAGCCATTTGTAAGTAAGTAAGTAAGGTACTAAATTTATAGAAGATCGCATTTTAGCGTCACTGTTAGGCGTTGCGCTGCAAGCTCGGAAAGTGTGATTTCCGATAAGATCAGAATTTTCTCCATTGACATCCTTTCTGCCGGATCTTGTGGAAATAACTCGGCCTCTAATATAAATGAATACCAGGAGTTATTAACTGGTGATATAGAAGCAAAACGTAGGACTAGCATCCCAACTTTTATTAATGCCGATTGTCTGAAAGTGGTTCACTTTGGACTTAATGCGTACCACAAACCTCTCTTGATACCATTAAGTGGCTCTTGCTACAATTTATGTGCATTTTTGAAAATTAATTCCTTTTGTTTTCGCTATTCTCACACTCCTAAACAATACAATCAAACCGACCCGTTTCCAAATCAAAAATCTTTTAAGCAGAGACTGTAGAAACCTGTCGCAATATCGAGTTCCGGACACGTTGACCCGATTTGATAGCCTGTGAACCAGGAATGCATTTACTTTATATGGCTTCGGTTATAAAAGACGCAATGCCTTGCAAGCAAATAACACTGACACGCCGGTATGAAAGCTTAAAGGGAAACCGATGTCCGTGTACTTCTTTCGAGAACAATCCCGATTTTTATAAATTACTTTTAGGTTAAAACTCTTTGTCGTTTGTTTTTCTTTCCTTCCATAACGAAACCACTTTCCTTAAATTTACTTTGCAGGCTGCAAATATGTCTAAAGTGGTTAGCAACCATTTCGGTCAAACAATAAAGAAGTGCATAGATTGCTAGATAAGAAGCCCTATGTTTGGATTCACCACTGATTTCAGGTCTGCGCGTCTGAACAAAAAACAGTTACACTAGCAACGATAGTCGATACGGGATGTCTCGCATTGCCCCATAATACATTTCGCCATTTACAATTATGTCTCATATAATATAGTAAAATATTATATTATATAGATCACACCGTCTCTTTTGCAA
Source organism: Periplaneta americana (assembly GCF_040183065.1). NCBI lineage: Eukaryota > Metazoa > Arthropoda > Insecta > Blattodea > Blattidae > Periplaneta > Periplaneta americana. The sequence continues at coordinate 26,303,140 of NC_091129.1, read as the reverse complement.
TAGCACAACTCATAGCATATCCTCAAGTATGGAATGATGACTTTCGTAACTACAGTATATCAATACTCATAGTAGAGAAGCAGTTTATTACGTGCTAACATTTGCAATGGAGTTGTGCAGTTTAATGAGCGGTCTTTAACATGATAGAATTTAGATCTTCCAATCACACGATGTATGCAATACTTAATGATTCACTGGTAATCATACAAGCCTATCAACAGATTACATCATGTGTGTACATAATGTAAAAAACTAATATTATTTCAGGGACACTATGCATAAAATATTTACATGCAATAATTTTTTTCCATGGGGAACACAACAATCAAGTGAAACATTGTAGATCAAAATTTGACTCAAAATATAGGCCTACATAATTTTATGCTGTCCCGACACATGTATGATGTTGGTATGTTTCAATATCGCTTCAAACAATTGCCGGTAGCAGCCACTCGGTTGTAGTAGCCTACAGAAATACAGAAATGAATGATGCCGCAAGATGTGGAACAATAATAATTATTATATACACCAAACCGCAGAAGTCCCTATAGTCACAAATATTATTTTTCCTAACATAAAACGTACACTATTCATAAACTGAAAATGTACATTCTTGTTAAATGTAAAAAGACGATCAATATTATCACTTATTTGGTTTTTTTTATTCTGACATGTATGGGTAAATTATTTTGTAATGAAAATTAAGAAGACTATAACTGCCCATTATTGTTTGTTTACACAATGTTAATTATTAAATTTGTTTGTTATTCTAAGTCCGTGGATCACTGGCATAAAAATAAGTTTTGTTACCGCGACTGTACATGTTTGTTATGCTGGTTTATTGACGTTGAAGGCTGCGTCACAACTATTCATTCGGTAGATATATGGTCGAAACTCACACAAATTAACAGTTTCGGTACGAACATCGTGATATGTTTTCATATAATGTACAGTTGATAAATGATATGATATACGTTATTGTATATTATATTAAATTACATTAAATTATGTTATATTGTATTATATTATATTTTATGCTCGACCATGCCGAAATGTAGTAACTATACATCTGGTAGGAGCCCTTTAATGCACCTCATTAAAGTACACCTATTCATTATAGTTCAGTTGTTCAGCCAATGAGAATTCACCATTGTAGTATTATAAAACCACAAGTATCGATTATTCTCGGATATGCAATCGAAAGACAACTAGCGTAACGTCACGGAGGCTGGAAATCCAATACTGTCGCAGAAGGTTATGTTCTGTTACTATAATAATTAGCGTTAATTGTAAATAATATTCAAATAAATTCAATTTGTCATCCCGTTTTTCAATTCTAAACCAATTTTCAGGTTTTATCAAGCCTAATGTTCATGTTATTCTCTAGATTATATCAAGGTCAATGACATTCGTGCCTCGGAAAAAATGAATACTTTCGCGTCTGCGCACATCTCACAATTTAGAAGGTCAGTTCCGCTCCTCACTTAGATAACCATAACATGAATACTTATGAATAATTTCAAGTTAGAAATATGGTCGACCATAAAATGTCGTATGAAACTTGCCTATATTGATAATTAAGACGCTCGTATGGAAATTATGAAACTCGCTTGCGCTCGTTTTATAAACACACGTACTCGCGTCTTAATTACTACCATTATAGGGTCGTTGTATAATGTACTAATATTATATTATATTATATTATATTATATTATATTATATTATATTATATTATATTATATTATATTATATTATATTATATACCATAATATATTAAATATGATATGATATGATATGATATAGGCCTATGGTATGATATGATATATGATATGATATGATCAGTCATACAGACATGTATGTAACGGTCGCGTCAAATAGGCTTCCTTCTCACCTGATGACAAAGATAGAACCAGTATCCGAAACTTCGTGAATTGTATTATAATATTTTACGTGTATGTTAACACCAGCAATGGAAAATTCCACTGTATTTCTTTACCAAATATTATGATTTTTATAACACATATATTATGCATATTAAAGAAGCTATTTTTTATTTGATCCCCTTGTATCCAGCTTCTTTTTCTCATCTTCGTTTCTTTCTCATTCATTCATTCATTTATTCTATTCCATAGATCTTACATGAGCAATGAAGCTTTAAGGTGTGGAACAATTCAAAATTTTACAATATTACAATTACAATTTTTACAAATTTTTACAGTTTTACAATGTAGTAATTTTCTACAATTTTTACAATTTTGTGCAATTTTTTACAATATTTTGGCGAGATGTATTGAAATGAGGTGAGGTCTGAGGATTCGCGAAAATATTTCCCGGCATTTGCCTTTTGGTTGGGCAAAACCTCGGAAAAAACCAGCCAGGTAATCAAATCAAAGGGGGTAATCAGATCAAAGGGGTTGATGCCGAGGACTCGCCATAGGCCATCCGGCTTCAGTCCCATGGCTGTGGAAAACCTCGGACGAAACCAAAGACCAAAGGGGGATCATATTCCTCTCGCTACTCCTTGTCTTCTCCTTGTCCTCCCTACCTTCCCCATGTTAAACTTATTTTCTACTTCTTCTTATATTCGCCTCTTTTCCTTGTTTTTGTTTCTTCTTCTTCTTACATTCTCATTTTTCATTTCTCGCATGACCAACATGCAGTTCTAGGTAAAGATATGTGAAGCTATGCACCTTTCGACAGGTGACCTCATAGCACGCATTTACGTAAAAATATACAGCGTTGTAAAGCTAACATGTGATTTTATATAGAGAGATCTAGCATAGGAGAGTTATGCACCTGTGGATATTATCCGATTTTATATTAGACATTCACAATGAGGAATCCGAACAAAGCTGGTTATCTACCTAGGACTGCACAGGACATCAGAATAATGAAATAGAAATAGTTATTTCATACACAGGATTCGAACATAGATCATGGTTTCAAATAACTTGAGATCTGCTGTCCTCAGTAGTTACGCATGTTCACGGGGATGGTTCCTATAATCAATACTGGGTGTTCAGTTCAAAATGTGTCATGGCTCGCTGTATGCTGTCATGTGGCTAGCCGATGAGCCTAGAGAATTCAATCTTCCTACACTTCCGCAGAGGTGTATAACCTAAGAGGCAGAGAAGTTGCCTAGCAAGTACGGCGTTCATTCTGAAGAGTACATACCGATACATACGGTAACGCCGGTAGTGGCAGGAATGTGAACTGTTTTGAGATACGTACTGTCGGGATATGGGGAGAGGGTTAAGACGATTACTTACGTATTTGTTGACATTAACTTCGACGGTCAACATGGACACGGAGCATTTGATTTGTGTTGTGGAATTTTTTTCCGTACGCAACCGATGATAACAAATACCCTGCGTACGACTTGCCGGCGCAAAAAAACAGTTCGAAAGGGGTTATGGTAGCACACAGACCGTACAGACCGCCATCTGTTGCTACGATGTTCAAGTTATACCGTACACGTTCTCAAGTTCAGATTGAAGAACGCCTTAAATAATAGGCAACTTCTCTAACATATAAGCTGAAACTCACTTCAAATCGGTGACCCAAAAACAGTGACGTCATGACACACTTTGAAATGAACACCCAGTATTATTACATGGTGTTCCGTGGCTATTGGGAACAAAGTTGGAATATACAGGAAGGAAAAGAGTAAAAGGAAGATGGAGGGTTTATTCTTGACCAAAGGGTTGAAATATGACTTACGATTGCACCATGAACGTTTCTGTATGTACACAAAAAAAAAAACTGAATTTGTTCTTATGGTATGAATTCCAATATGAATATCAAATATAAAAAGAAAGAAGCACACGTCAGTATTCCATTTTCCTGTGTTGAATATTCTCATGGTTAAAGGAAAATTAAATACAAAACTATGAAAACAGTTTAAAAGTAATGAATATTCAGCCACACACGTTTTTCGGTTCAAAGGCGTGCGCAAATTTTTGTGTAAACCTCAACATTTTATTACAGAGAACTTGAGTTGGATTGTAAGACAGTTTCTGCATGAAAGCTTCTTCCGATGTCATTTGTGGTTGTTGATGAGCTTTCGGAGATACGAGAAGCTTGTAAGATTTTTACTTAAAGAAGACTTATTTCGTGATAGATTTATTCCTTCATTCTGATACCCACATTTTCATTATCTGGGGCCTGTTTCTAAAAAATACTAGTTTAGTACTTCACCAGTTACTAGTTACCAGAGTATATTTCACCAGCTCTAGTTGATTCTGTTTCTCAAACTATTTTACCAGTCTAGTAACTTGTGACAATTTTTCACTAGTCACATGATCTCTTTCACTAGTCAGCTGATTGAGTTCATTAGTTTATAGTCATTGGTAGGTATTGTTATTTGAGGTTAGAAGGCTAAGTTTTTTGTGTTTTGGTTTCGATTTCTTTTTTCGGTTAAAATTCCATCATTTGAAAGCAAATTAACTATACTCCATATGATTAATGAATCAAAGGATATGCTATTCAGTGCCTTTCAAGCACAATAAGAAAAAAATTATAAAGTAAACGAATGGACAAAAAATGTTGTAATGTGTGGGGCTGTGGAACTGATACCTCAGAACAAAGATTATGCATACGTTAGGGACACTTACTGGCCCATCATTAAGAAAGCAACTTTGATGAGTACCAATTCAAGTTCACAGTATCATCACAGTCTAGTATATACAGTCACGAAGCTTGAACAATAGACTGAGCCGGTACTATTTCGCATTGTATGTAATTAGGCGATATCAGCGACCCTAGTGGTTAGCAACTATCTATGGATGCATATTTACTACGTATTGAGCTTAGTGACTGTATATACTAGACTGTGGTATCATAATATAAACATATTATGTAGTTAGTGGGTCTACTGTCGACATTAATGCCACTTACAACTAAATGAAAAATTTCGTTAATTATTTTTTCAGTTTTACATTTGATCTATTCATAAATTAGTGTCGTTTTATATTTAATTTGTAGGCTAAATTTGACAATGCCAGAAGAACTGGCAGTGAAGGAGGAAAGCCAGCAAAATTCACTGCAGTTGATGAATTGGTATTAGATTGTTAGGAAAATACAAGTATTCTGCATGTGTTGCTGGTCTAGGACAGAAAGACCTGTTGGCATTGTAAAATAATCAACATCCCAATTTGTATTTGAAGCTTTGCTGATAATGTGTGACTTCTATTATATGTCTTGTTATAGCAGGTTCCGCTATAATTAATAACTCTCCAAGCTTTTCAAAATTCAAATTATGGTTTATTTAACGATGCTCGCAAATGCAGAGTTTATATCAGTGTCGCCGATGTGCCGGAATTTTGTCCCGCAGGAGTTCTTTTACATGCCAGTAAATCTACTGACATGAGCCTGTCGCAATTTAAATACACTTAAATGCCATCGACCTAGCTCGGGATCGAACCCGCAACCTCGAGTATAGAAGGCCAGCGCTATACCAAGTACGCTACCGAGGCTGACTCCAAGCTTTTCGGCAATTTACCTAAACTGTTCATTATATTTAAATAAATTCTCCCGTAAATGAATAATAATTATTCTTTCTCGATATAGTTTTAGCTCTTCTTACAACAACTTCATCACTTCAATTGGAATGACTAAACCACATGTATTTAAAAAAAAAATAAATACAATATTTTGTTTTGATTATCTGAGAAAGGTTGTCACTGGTAAGTGATAATACAGAAATCACCAGTCTTTAGAGTCTTGTAGGAATATTTCTGTTGAATACTAGTATAATCAACTAGATTAGCATTTAGAGAAACAGAATCACTTATGAATGGTGAAATCGACCAATATTACTAGTCTGTGAACTGGTAACTATTACTTTACCCTTGTAGTTTCTAGAAACACAGACTTGTAAAATAAACTAATATTACTACTGTACAGACTACTATTACTAGTCCGTGAGTTTTGAGAAACAGGCCCCAGATCGCTCTACAGGCGGCCCTCCGAAGCTGCTGGCTCTCTCGACCGGCGTCCGTGAATTGTATTCATGCCATGATGGATAGCTTCTGCAACGGAACCCGTGGCAGACCTTCTCGGAGGAGGACTTGCGCCTCGGACCGTTAAGGGGGAGGGGTTTGCAGAAGAAGGAGTCGTACATGGACTGAGCGGTAAGAATTAATGTTAAATTAGACATATTTCTGTTACGTGTGTAGGAAAGTTGTTTAGCTGTATACTTATACTCCCGTACTTACTTACCGTCATCGCCTCGTTATCAGTCGTTCAGTCCTCCCAGCCAGTTCTTCTTTTAACATTTCATAAACCTCACTACACAAAACAACGCTATGACCATGGTTGGGCAACTCGTGCTCCCAAAGTGCTAAAAAAAACCTTGAAAGTGAGAAAGACAGACGGAGCCAGCCGCAGCAGTTACAAGTTGTTTGTAGTTTCGCTGCAAAAGCCACGGTGCGCTCTGGCGGCTCATGCAGGTGATCGTGATATCTATTCCGTAATTTGAATTTCAGAATGACGCATGGTACAATAATTATAGTAATTTTTGACAGACTATACCTGAACACATAACAAAATTATATTATTTTCTAGCTTTGTAAATTAGTTTAGTACTGGAAACACAAACTGAATACAACAGTTTCAAGATGCAACAAATATAGCTGCAACACTTATTTATTATTACACTATTTATTAATATTTCTTATTATAAGTCTTATTTGAAACGTAGAACGCTAGAATTTACAAGTCTTTATACATTAAAGAGTATTCCTCTGTTCTCAGAAAGATAATAGTGTGTATTCGCAAACAATAACAAATTCAAGGAAGTATTTTTACATGTCACGGCAGATGAAATAAGCTTACTCCTGAGCTCCTTCTTTACTTTGAGAGTTTTTACACTTCTTTCTTTTATTAAACTCTATATGGAAGCAAAGAATATGTTTGTAAATTCTACTTAGGCAACATTACGAACAGTTCGATTCCTAATTTTGCTGGAATCTGAGTGGCGTGCTGTTCTGTAGATTTATTAAGGATTTTCTATCGGCGTAAGACAAAAAGATATCAGAAAAATGTCAATTACCTTGTCAATTGTCACTGTTTCTGCAAACTTACCAGTGAATTCTGCTGTAGGTCTTGAAGTAGGATCTTATATTTGATAAGAAGAATTTCTTATCACTCTTCAAGATAGTTTATATTCAAAGAAAGTGAAGTTTTCTATGTTCTACATAATACTATCACATTTCAAATTTATCCATAAATGTTCTTAGCTAGTCGATTATATCTCGTGCAATTCTGTAACTCGCACGCACAACGTGCTAACGATATTTTATATCAGTCTCACCTTGTTGATATCCCATTTTTACCTTTAGCTGTTCTAAAGCAGATGCAGACAGTATTTCTTTACTAAAACCTTCACTGTTTATTTGTAACATAAAATGTCATGCGTAAGAAAGTGTAATAGAACATAATACAAGCTTTACCTCTCTTCTTAATAAAAAAGACTGCTCTTTTTTCTTGTAACTCAAGGGAAATGATCTGGGGATTATATTGTTTTTACTTAAAACGAGCCGCCACTTACTGCAGACGCGATCGAACTTGTGTCTTGAGAGAACCGCACACAGACTGTACAGCTAGTACAGAGTCCGTTCTACCTGCATTGAGATTGTGTTGACACTTTGAGAGCACGAGTTGCCCACCCATGGCTATGACTATGTCTATGTCTTCAATATCTGTTGATAATGAATAAGCTTCCCATTCTTAGCAAAGCAGTATAAACCAAACCCCGGCTAATCACTTTCATTTAAGATTGGTAACAAAGTGTCAGAGGAAGGAGTGATAACCGTGCATTCAGTGAGGTAGAAAAATAAATCGAAAACGAGGCTAGAGGGAGAAGGACGAAATGCACAGCTACCAACGTTCCTCTGTGATGCATTACCACAGTTTGTATACAGTCACGAAACTCAATACTTACTAAATAAGCATCCATAGATAGTTGCTAATCACCAGGATCGCTACTATCGCCTAATCACGAACCCTTTCCTTCCCCAGCAGACGATAAAATGTATTGTACGTTCGATATCGTGTTCTTTTGAAAAAATTAACACCTTCCTTCCAGTAGCGGCTGGTGGTCAAAATAATGAGTGTGCTACAATCTCTATAACTTCCTACTGTATACACTTATATGCATTTATCTTAATTTGAGACTCGCCTAGTGACGAAATATGAAGTCCATACGACGTTCCTTCCTACTGCAGACTTGTCAATTACCCTGGTGTTAAACCCCTCCATCTTGGACATTATACTCTTTTCTATTGACAGTATTGCAAGAGCAGTGAAACGATCCTGGGACATAGTGTTCCTTAAAAACTTTTTATGCGTTCAAAGCAAGAAAAACATATTTCTGGCTCAACAATGGTCATTGGTGTTGTAACCAAAATATTTAACAACTTCGTTACTTCACAGAATAGATTCTGTGAATTGTTGGAGGCTATGTATTGAAACAATTGAACAGCTCCATCTATATTTCGGAAGTCGAGTCTTCCGTATAGAACTCCAAGCTGTGTCTTTAACATTCGTTTGTTCAGTATAGTATAGCTGTTGACAGCAACTTCAAGTTCGCATTCAGGAAAATTATGCAAAAAATTGTCAAAAAATTCGCTGTTTAACAATTTTGTTTTGTCTAGGTAGCTTAAAGACTGGAAATGATGAGTCGTTTCCTGAATTATACGGTCTCATACTTCCTTGGCTTCAATTTTCTGGGATTCCATTTTCCGTCGCTTGCTGACTGATTCAGGAGGAACATAAAAAAAACTGGTAGATGGCAGCAGCAGTCGGACGCTTGAATTACCAAATACGTTGTAAATAGTTCCGAGTTCTTCCACAAACAGGCATTCTTTCGTTACGCTTTACTTTTGCAATCTCCAAGCTGTGTTGTGCTGAAGCTGACTACAGCACTTCCCCGCGTAAAAATAGCCAATCAGAGCAGTTATTTCAGCTTCGCACATGCGCATTAATTGTCTACATTCTCATAGAGTTTTGAGTAGCACAACGAACCCCCTGAGGCACCAAAGAGCGAAGACTAAACACTCTATAACGAGTCATGAACATAACCAAGGGAAATTGTCAAATGACAGATGAAGTACTGTGGTATTACAAATACATTATTTGAGCAAAAATTATCATTGTGCCGTAGCACTGTAGCACATAAGGACGGGCCGCCCCTGCTTCCTTCCACTATTGAAATATAAAATACATAAGGTTTATATATTACTTTCATAAAGTATATATTATAATTTATAAAGTCACCTTCCTCGATCTTTCGGAAGAAAGCTAACTCTGACCTCTTCTTCTTACAATTTATAGTGCTACAAATATGTATATCCTTGTCCCATATTACGAGTAAATGAAGAATTGATGAAAACGCAGTTATCAAATCTGAATGAAGGAGTGTCATTTTCTTCAGATAGCCTACAATAGACATGAAATTAGATGAAGATGTAGATGTGAAAGTAGTATTTCACAATTTAAATAGTATTTCATTGTTACATTACACACTCCACCGAGAACTACGAATTGTTTAATATGTGTATGGAGACAACTAGCATTGCTTATGTATTGAAACTACAGCCAAACATAATATTGCTACACAATCTCTGTATAGATAATTAAAACAAGAATTTTATTACGCCATACGTAATACAGTTTGATCAAACACCTTGTATATACTATACAATCTGGCAAGAATATTCAAAGAATCATGTTTAAAACGTATGTTCAAATGAGAAGCATGAAGATTTTGTGTCTACATGAAGCGCCGTTTTTGAACGTTATCTTCACTGCATAAATACAGGGACATCATTTTATTTTTACTTCAATTTTTATTGTACCTGAGTTTTTTAATGTACTTCACTCCCACCCATTCTACTAAGGAAGTTCCAACTCCACACAGAACCAAGACCGCAGATAGTAAGCAGAACTGAGTTACTGAGTATAGTACGTTCCAGAAATATGTTCGCGTTTTCCAGTGACGAAAGAGCTTTCAATATTGAATCATTTTTTCGCACTGGTACTGTCCGTTTGCCTACGTCGCATCCCGATTTCCCCCACCTGCTTCTGCTCACCCCTCTGTAATAGCTCGGCTGTCTTAGCTCTTTTCTGAAATCATTAATTTCTCTTAGGAATTGGAAGTTTACGTAATATTATACAGCTGTTTAATTTAACTTAAATAAAAGGGCCTCGTTAAGTAATTAACTGTCACGTGATTTCCTCCCTTTCTACAATCATGCGGCATAACCACTTGGACGGACAGTAGATAGCATGTCTGAGTAATTTTATATTTTCGGATCGGGCAGAAGTGAAGATTGAATTTACAGTACGTAGAGTAGGTACAGAATTATTTCAACATGAGTTACTAGTACGAAGGATGAAACTGGCAATTGGAATTAGATGCAATAGTCTATAATGCGATACAATGCACAAAAGAACTGAAGCCTGTATCGAAATGAACGGCCACCATTTTCAAAATTGTTTTTAAATATTCATATTATGATTATTTTTCAATTTAACTTCTTTCTCTATATTGTACGCTAATGTGCTGTAGACAGTATAATATACACTGCATAATGAATACGTTCGTGACTAAAAACACTTATTCTTAATACAGTACTGTACTTTGATTAAAGAAAAACCTAATGAAAATTATCAAACTCAAAATCGCGATATTTCGTAGTTTACGTAAATGGATGAACTACTTTTCTTCCTTCCTGTACCTAGTAGAGTGATTTGTGTTTTACGCCAGTATTATCGAACTCCTGTCTTGGAGGGGGGAGCAAGCGGTGTTTCCGGTTCTCTAAAGGTATAGACAGGTTAATATTAAAAATGTTAGTAAAAATAAAATGATGTCCCTGTATAATATTCATCGAATAATGGGGAACAGTTGGCGACACTGACTAAACAAAAGAACGACCATGCGATAAATTGATAGTGATAAATATAGTTGCAATAATTATCGCGATATAAGACTGTGATTTGTTGGAATTCAAAATTTCATTACACTTCATTGGTCGAAAATGGAATGTATCTATTTATTTACACTGCAATTGGCAAGCACACGGTGGAAGTGGTATACACAATATAAACAATATACAATAAAATTACAATACAAATACAATTATACAATATATAATAGAATTATATACACAATACAATAAGAATACACAATACAATTTAACACAATAATTACAATTAATAATACATAAAATAACCTAATTAGTAAGTGAACTTAATTTTACAATACAACCTACATATGTATAGGCCCTACGTAAGTTTGACATTGGTACTGATAATAATATTTCACTTTACTCTCATCTCACTGTAGTGGCACTATGACGCATTTCACTGACACTATAGGACACATTTCACTGACACTGTAGAACATATTTCATTTACACTATAAATTATCACTGATCGGAACTATTCACTGCACTGTAAAACCATAACTTCACTGACTCACCACGCTTCACTGATACAACAGCTCAAATAAGTCAAATACTTACACCCTTATGCATACTTATAAACAGAACTACATTTAAGCTAAACATTTCTAGTCGAAGACCTTCAAGGGAGTAACTCGTCATGCTAAATAAATACATGTCACCTTAGAAAGTTAAATGTTAAATGTCACCTTAATTTTAATTTGCACTTTATATACAACTTTTTAAGTTATTCTTGAATCTTCTTAAGGAAGTACAGCCCTCAAAGACCGCTGCAGGTAGGTCATTCCAATCATGTATAGTTCTATTTAAAAATGAGAATTTAGCTACATCCGTTTTCTGTTTTCTACATTTGATTTTAAAATCATGATCGTTCCTAACATAGTACGTTGGCTTTTCTAACCGAGCCGTTATGTCTATTTATGCTTTCTGACCTAGATGTGCTCTATAAAATGATGTTATTTTAGTTTTCCTACGTCTGTTTACAAAGTTTCCCATTTAAGTTCTTTTATCGTATCGTTTCCATCTTCTCTTTTACCTTTAACATAATTTAGCTCCCTATACTGGATTCTACCAGTAGAACGAACCAGGTGACATAATTATATATATATACGAAATAGCAATCATGATGCACTGATCTCTCATACTGACTGAGAATATTGGGCATTAAATCACTGGCTTTCCCAAAACCAGCCATGAAATATTTAATTTAAACAATGTTTATCTCTAAAAGGAGGTAAAAACGAGGAAAATTATATTAGACTCTTTTGTTTGAAATATATCGAAGAATAACACTGAAATTAATGACGTTACTTACGGTTTACTCTGCATAGATTATAAAGTAGTTATCCTCTCATTTGTTATTTGGGTATTTTATTATCTTAGAAATGGTTCTGTTCACATAAAATTTATAAAATCAGCTACTTTTTCTTTACTTCCTTATATTATACGATGAAAGAGTAATGGAACGGAGAAAAATTCTCTCCGGCGCCGGGACTTGAACCCGGGTTTTCAGCTCTACGTGCTGATGCTTTATCCACTAAGCCACACCGGATAGAACCCCGGCGCCGAACAGAATTGTCTCTGATTGAGTTCCAACTCTTGGGTTCCCTCTAGTGGCCGCCCTCTGCACTACGTCATAGATGTCTATGAACATAGGACCGAAGTCCACACATGTGCTGAGGTGCACCCGGTGTGGGTTAGTGGATAAAGCATCAGCACGTAGAGCTGAAAACCCGGGTTCAAGTCCCGGCGCCGGAGAGAATTTTTCTCCGTTCCATTACCCTTTCATGGTATGATGACGCAGAATATTTGCATGGAAATATCATATGTACTTCGGTACATTGAAATAATATATTCCTTATATTAGTTTACTTATTATGCAGCTACATTTATTCTTAAATCAATTTCATTGCCTTGTCCCTGAAGTATAGAAATGTATTAGTCTAACAGCTTATACTCCCAACGTATTTTTCTTTGCGGTTTATTGGTTCCTGTGCTATACATATAATTCCAGATTCACGAGTTAAAATCCAATAATAAATGTTTCTAGTAGGCGAATGTGACTCAAGTCGAAAGTAAAACAAAGTATGGTTTCATAGATTTCAGGTGCCAAAATTAAATTCAACCGCAAAACAAACTGAGATGTTATTTCATAAAAATTCTCTTCCGCTAGTCACCGTCATTTGTCAGGCCATTTAATTACTTATTAAAGAAACCTCACATCAAATATATAAATCACTTTCCAGACTCCAAAAAGTTTCATCATCATCATCATCATTTTTTTTTGCCCCTTATCAGATTTATTGATATCCTGTCACGTCTGTATATCTTTCTACGTCTTTTCATTTTCTTTATTTGATATTGTGTCGCAGTGCAATTTTTAATAATACTCTTTAGTTTTGTACAGAAAATGTTGCCACCGAATTTCAAGACATTACCACAGTCTAATATATACAGCCACGAAGCTCAATACTTACTAAATACGCAAACATAGATAGTTTCTCACCACCAGGATCGCTACTATCGCCTCATCACAGACACTGTCCCTAGCAGATTATAAAATATATTGTACTTTCGATATCGTGTTCTTTTGAAAAAATGAACACCTTCCTTCCACTATTGAAATATGAAATACATAAGGTTTATATATTATTTTCATAAAATATATATTATATTCTATAAACTCACCTTTCTGGATCTTTCAGAACAAGGATAACTCTGACTTCTTTTTCTAACAATTTATAGTGCTATAAACGTCTCCTTGTCGCATATCATTATTGAAATTATTGTATTTTAGCTATTTACAGATCTTACAACCGACAACGAACATTTCACAGTTCACACAACTTTTCACAACAATGCGAAATACGGCACAGTCAATGCCTTTTCCATCTAGACCAGGCCGTAATATATGTTCGGGTTTTCTATTTCAGTGAATGGAGCTCAGTGAAATATTATAACTTTATTGCGAATCATTGCTAAGATTTATTTAGTGTAATGTGTCCATAAGTTCCGTTTACTTCTTGTTGCATAATATGTTGCAGAAATAATTACAGAACTGTGTTATTTTAATGTGAAGAGAATTTTACATGTTAAAATAATCTGTTCGCATCAACATCTTAAGTTTAGAATGGAAGCTATTTTGAGGTTTAATAAAAAATAATTTAGATTGTGATTTCAATTTAGCACATCTACCTTCTTTAATTTTAGACAAAGAATTTACCATACCACTCCTATGAAATTAGTGTACGTACAATTATGTTACTTCGTCTCTTAAATAGGAGATAAATACAGCAATTCAGTACTCAATTGTAGTATTAAAATACAAACTGAATGTGCGGGGTATCATACATGACCTTATGCTTAATTATTATATATATAATTGCGAAATTAGGAATATAAGTTAAATATAGTAAGCATAACCTATAATTTCCATATGAATGGTTAGGTATTGGAGAGCGCTAAATTTAGACAATAAGGGGCAACTGGTACAATAAACATAATCAATAACTTCAACATGTCTAAATATCCATGAGGTGCAACTGAAAATTATTGAATCGTGCATAAATGAATGTACAAGAATTTCGCAATATTTAATCGAAAAAAGGCAGGTATTACACATACGAACAACGTAGTTTTCACACCATAAATAATATTACACCTTAACTCGCAAGTGAATTGTCTGAAGTGTCTGATAATCATTGTTCCAAATTTTATTAATGGAATTACACTACTTTTTAGAGAAACATATGTTACAGTTTATGCTTTCCAACTAATTTATATGGTTGAAACGCCGCCCTTCGTGATCGGGTTAAGCAAGTTACATAGTCTGCCTTGAGGCCTGTATTAGATCACGATGGCAGTGGCACAGTCTATTTTTCCTAGTACTCACAGCGCTCAAAGCGGCTAGCAACTACCGCGAGAATTGCAAAAAATCATCCCAAGCTTCGTGACTGTATATATTAGACTGTGACATTACTATAAACTTTTTATCTCTTATTTACCATTCCTTAGCGTCTCTGGTTCGATTTAGTGCAATCATTCAACGATATTAATAATTTGTGTTTTATTTTTATCTTCCTTTGTTTTTGTTTACAAAGTCATTACTGTTCTTAACGATAGTTTCTTCGAACATTTGGGAATTACTTCAAAATTAAATTAGTCTTCAGGTGAAAAAAGCAACATGCATATCAGAAAGTTGCTATACATGAATGAGGTTAAACAAAATACCTTTGAGTATGAGTTAATATCACTTATTATATATCTTCAGACTATTCAAAACTTAATTACAAGTCATTATTACAAAGCTACTACCATTTCAAATTTAATAGAAATCAAAGGGTTCTATAAATTGTAAATTAATATTGAAGTAACTTGTGTTAGGATGCCAGACCCTTCAGGGATTACATAAGGAGAACCGCAATAGATCTCCATTACCGAGATTCTAGAGGTCAGTTGTTTAATCCTACCTCAAGTAAACGATTCTAACCTAATCTAATACAATCTAATATTATCCAAGGCTTCTTTAAACATAAAAGACAAAACACATTACTGCGAACTATTGATCAATTATTTATATCCCATCAAACGTAAGACTCGCTCTTAACATAAACCAAACGTATTATTCCACTCGCGTGTTTAACGGACCCACTCCAACCTGTCAATATATACCAGATTATTTATTTGAAATTATTTTTTCACGATAGTGCATTTTGCCTCTTTTATCAGTGCGTAAAGTGAGCGTTTAAAACACTAGTGCGTAAAAATGTAAGTAATCACTTTACGCTTTGCCCAAGAAAATGCACTATTCAGTGTAGGGTAAACATTGGCACTTTCGTGAGAATTCTATGAAAATTAGTTTAAAATGTAAATGTGTAAATATTTTTATTCCGTTTTTTCCTCTAAGAGACGATAAGCGCTGTACAAATCTGGAGACATAAAGGATTGGATACGTTTTTGAACAATTGCCAAAAACCACTTTTATAGCTTAAGCTAGTTGGTTGGGAATTTCGTGATAAACTTGGTAATTTCGTGATATTACATTGACTATTACACTCTTACTACGTCATACTACTTTCGACCAATAAAACGGTACGAAAGAACGTATTTCAACCAATCATGGCTGCTTATCGCACAATTTTATCGCGTCCCTAGCATTTGTTTAATTTTATCTCGTCCCTAGCATTTGTTTCTTTATTTGCCAACATTTGAAACTGCGTTGGTCTGGACGTCAAAAATATATATCAAATTACAAACCACTCCAGTCGATGCACAGCAGTTTCAAATATGACTCGCATTGGCATTCAAGAACAAGAATTAATAAAAATCACTGATCATACCTATGCATCTTCTGAAATCCGATTTACAATTAAATGAAGAGCACCATTCGGAAATCCTGAATAAGTTGAATACACCATGTAGGCCTAAATCAACGAGTTCCACTTCTATTACGCACACGTCCAATATAACATCAATTGAACCACCAACCACATTCAAATTTGAAAATTGTAAATTCAATAATTATTCCTTTTAAAATTATTCATTTAGAAATTCTGAATAAGTTGAATACACCATGTAGGCCTAAATCAACGAGTTCCACTTCTATTACGCACACGTCCAATATAACATCAATTGAACCACCAACCACATTCAAATTTGAAAATTGTACATTCAATAATTATTCCTTTTAAAATTATTCATGTTTATTTTTTATGTCATCGTCGTTAATTAAAACTTTTCTAACACTTGTGTATATTAGTTAGGTTATGTTACAGCTTCTGTTCTGAGAGGATAAAAAGAACTTCTGCTATATGATATTATGGATAGTCACGTATCAGAGATTGTTTAATATTAAGATTTATTGAATAAACTAGAGAAAACAGTTCCAAGCTCAGCCCGTTAACAATTGCATTAATTGAACAAAGGAAGAGATTATATCCAAGCAGGGATGAAAACGAGGACAATAAAAACCAGTACGCAGAGATTGATAAGCAAACAAAAAGGGCGATCAGAAGGGACGTACGTGAACACAACACAGAGGCAGTAAGAACAATACTGGAATCATCCAAATCAACAAGACAAGCAAGAAAACAGAGAGGAAGTGGAAAGCAATGGCTCTTGGGAGCACGGGGACCCAGAGGCAACCGTCTAACAGAAAGAGAAGACATTGTGACGGCAGCCACAAACTACTACAGATCACTATACACCAGCTCCAAACAGGAAGCGAATCCAAGCGACAGTATTCAGATGAACAACGTAGACGACATCGAGGTCCCACCAATACTTCAAAGCGAGGTCAGGACAGCGATAGGGGAACTCAAACCCGGAAAAGCGCCCGGAGAAGACAACATCCACAACGAACACCTGAAACTCGGTCACGACTCCTTGCTAACACCGCTCACCGCAGTCTTCAACGAAATACTCAAATCGGAGACAGTACCCCACCAATGGAAGACAAGCAAAATTATTCTACTCCACAAAAATGGTGCCAAGGACGACCTGAACAACTACCGTCCAATCAGCCTGATGTCAAATGTCTACAAGCTGTTCTCTAAGATAATCACAAGGAGACTCACGAAAGTATTGGATGACAACCAAGCTCCAGACCAGGCAGGATTTCGCTCAGGTTACAGCACGGTGGACCATCTACAGACAATCAACCAGGTCATAGAAAAAACGGACGAATTCAATATTCCCCTCTATCTTGCATTTATAGATTTCAAGAAAGCATTTGACTCGGTAGAACACTCCTGTGTATTACAGGCGCTGAGCAACCAGGGAGTCGAGCACAAATATATCAACATCCTAACTAAGCTCTACGGAGACTCGCACGCCATCGTGATGACAGAACGAGAAGGACAAATATTCAGAATAGGAAGAGGAGTCCGACAAGGGGATCCGATCTCACCAAAGCTGTTTACTAGCCTCCTGGAAGACATATTCCGTAAGCTAAAGTGGAAGAAAAGACATGGAATCAATATAAACGGATATCGGCTGACGAACCTAAGATTCGCGGACGACATCGTACTCTTCGCTAAAAACGCCACCGACCTACAAGAGATGATACAGGAACTAAGCGATTGCAGCGCACACGCAGGCCTAAGCATGAACATGGAAAAAACCCAAGTCATGACGAACAGCCAACCACAACCCATCCAAGTCAACGCAACCAGTTTACAGTACGTGGAAGATTACATCTATCTGGGCCAATTGGTCGGATTCAAAAGCTGCATGACGAGAGAACTAAAAAGAAGAATTGCATCAGCATGGAGAGCTTTCTGGTCACTGCAATTCATACTCCTCGACAAGAAACTGAACCGCAAACTAAAGCTGGAGGTGCTGCAATCCTGTATCTTCCCAACCTTACTTTACGGCTGTCAGACCTGGAAACTGACCGTGAACCAGAAGACGCAGATTCAGATCTGCCAGCGCAAAATGGAGAGGAAAATCCTAGGACTCTCCCTCAGAGACAAGATTTCCAACACCAGACTAAAGCAGATGACAAACACCAGAGACATGGCACACCAAGGGGAACGCCTGAAATGGAAATGGGGAGGCCACGTGTCGAGACTCCAAGGCTGCAGATGGGCGCATATTTCCACCACGTGGGATCCACGCATCGGGAGGCGAAACCGAGGAAGACCTGGGACCAGATGGGCGGACTTCTTCAAGAGCCTAGCTGGACCCCTGTGGTCCAGAACAGCCAAGAACCGAGAAGAATGGAGATCGCTACAGTTTGCCAGTATCGAGTGAGAGTGCAAGTGTACACACACAAACGACGAACAAAACTTATATAGAACAGAATCTACCGTCATGCGGATTAGCTCACCGCATGATCTCTAAAGAGCTCCCCTTTTAGGAGGCCATAGCCCTTCACGGGAAATCCAAAGGCTATTTCATTCATTCATTCATTCATTACAGTGTCTGTATAAAGACTCTACTGCCATCTAGCATACATCTAGCGTAATATTTGTAATGTTGAGATGGTACAATAATACATTTGAAGACAGTTGTATTTTCGTAAGTCAATTAATATTTTATTGTATTGGAGTACTTCGTTACTTCTAATCTTTATATACTTTCTTCTAATCGTGTAATAGTCAATTAAATCCCACTCGAGTTTTGATTTTCTCTTGATAAATCAAAACGTCTAGTGAGATTTCTGTTGATAATTTCGTGAGAGATAAAAGAATTGTGGAAAAATTCATTAAAGTCAAAAGAAATTCTCATTTATTGTTACAAGACTTGAAACATAGTAATTCCGACTAATATTCATAGCAAGAAAACATAGAATCAACACGTAATAATAAAGAAACCAAAGTAAAAATTGAAATTGAAAAGGGATCTTTTTTTGACCTAAAAGAGTGAACACTTTTATTACGGACTGTACCGTAAACTGGGCTAAAGAGAATCACATGTGGTAAAGTGGATCATATGTGTATTGTTAGATAAGTCAGCGCCACATGGATCACACATGCAAAGAAATCTATTTTTGGTGGCATTTATAGAAGAAAGGTTTTCTTTGCATGTGTGATCCATGAGGCGCTGACTTATCTAAGCAATACACATATGATCCACTTTACCACATGTGATCCTCTTTACCCCAGTTTACGGTACTATATATTACGAGTGTCACTACAAAAGTAATGCACAACATTTATTAGAAAATTATCTTATTGTCCTACGGCTTTTCTATTTTCACACACGAAAAACCCACTGATCGCCCTGACATTGTTACTTGTGTTTTCGCTTTGAAACTCGAGATACATTTTAGGTTACATATGTTCAAGAAAAAGTATTTTGGCATAAAAACCATCCAGAGGGAGTATGTTTCATTATTATGGAAAGAAATAACTTTCAAAACTTCTGGTATTTTTCATTGAAAATAAATCTGAAAAATATTTATTTGAACGTCTAATGAACTTAGTTTGCAGCATTTGCTGCACAAGCCACTAGTTTCAACATATAATATATATGTAGGGGTACCATTTGAAATTTCCAACTGGGGTGGCTGAAGGGGTGGGGGTTGAAATCTAAAATACAATTAAGCCTGGTGTCAGACTTCCCCCTCAATAACGTGTTTTCTGTTTAAATTGAATTAAATTTAAATAATTAGTTATCTAGACTCGGAAATTTTGAATTGAAAGTTCTGTATTTTATGAATAGGCGTTTGGCTGCTCAAGAAGTCTGTAATTGTCTTCTTGGAATCCGTTTTTGTTTATTATAAGGACGTCTGCGAGCATTAATAGAAAATGTGATTTTGTACATTGTACGAGAACCATAAATTCAACTTAATTTTGTATACAGCATCTTTCCATATATCGAGAATTTATGTTCTTGAGAAGACCTGCGTATGAGCAATGATGAGGTATATGACTAAGAGCGTGCATCTCCAATTAAGGTGCCTGATGTGTAGCTCCTGATAATTTAGTGGTTGTGGAGGCCGCAACGTTTTGGACGCTACAGACACTGCCCTGTGCAGAAGTTAATCAAGTGATGTATGTGTGGCTCACAGGAACTCTGTTGAATAATGAATGACAAAAGACGGTGCAAGGCGTGGCCGGTGCCTCTTCGCCTCATGTTCTTCCTTTAATAAACGACGCTGTATCGTTTTATAGCAGCAGGTACGCAACCTGACTACGAAATGGACTCCTTACCTTATGCTTTCACTGTGGACAGATAGTGGCCGGTTGTGGCGCTTACACCACGACTGAATTTTGACTACAGATTAAAAATTACTAGTGGCTTGTGCAGCAAATGCTGCTGCAAACTAAGTTCGTTAGACGTTCAAATAAAAATTTTTCACATTTATTTTCAATGAAGAATACTTGTCTTTTTGATAGTTATTTGATTCCATAATAATGAAACATACTCCCTCTGAATGGATTTTTTTTTAGGCCAAATACTTTTTCTTGAACCTATCCAACTTCAGTTTTTGAGTTTCAACGCGAAAACGAAAGTATCAATGTCAGGACGATAGCAGTAGCTATTTCAGGTCATTGTGGATTGTAGGCAAAAGTTAAAAAAAATGTCAGGTTTGCTAAGCTTTCGAACAATTTCATTTTCGTATAGCTGCTGCATGTAGAACTTGAAATATAGAGCGTAAAATAATTTTATCCTACTAAGAGATCTTGCTGAAATGTTCTGAGACTACAAAATTTTCTAGGCCTCTTATTTTGTCAGTAAGTAATACCTTTTTATCTTTCCTTAGGAACTGTATTTTTTGCTCACTCTCGAGCCAATACTGAAAACAATGACACATATCAATATCTACACTACACCGCCATTAAGTATATGAAAAAGACCCAACCCCACTGGGTTAATAAGTATAAAAATATTTGATTTTTAATAACAATATTATTATCTTACTTAAGATTTGTAGTTATATATAGCAGCCACTCAGTAAATTATAGAAATGAAGATCTAAATTAAGATATTCTCTACATTTACTTACATAACCACAAAACGTTTCACTTTCATGTCATCAATATAGCATCAATATTATGTACAATTAATGAAAAATAGACGCATCATGATATTAACTATAATAATATTTAATTTCTAATGGTAATAATGTCATCAAACCACCTCAAGTTTCGTAGATTTGAATATCCAATACACAGCTGTACTCAGAAAATTATACACTGCAGAATCAGTTTTTCATAACAAATTGAATTGAGCTCTAAATATGTCGGCAATCCTGTAGGTCATGGCCTTCGTGTAATAGCCTATTGTTTATTGTAGTGTGTGTTTTGTTCTGAAATTGAATCAAGTCGCCCGTGATTGAATAAAATTAGTTCTCAAAACTGACAACAGATGGATTTTCGAAAATAGGAAAATTATGTAGGAAAATTGACATTTCACTGAAAACTACTACTTTTCCGAAAAACTTTGGATGCCAGGCATGAAAATGAGGGGTCACTCATTAAAATCCGTTCAGCCGTTTTCCCGTAATTTCCATTACCAGTTCAAATTATATATATATAGATGTTGCTACGGACATATTGACAATTACTTTTCATTTTGAGTACATTTCACGAGGAAAGGGAAAGCAAATTGAATCTAGCTTCACAGTCAGAATGCGTGATCTCTGATGTGCTTTATATTTGCTCGGAGAATAGCGAATGAAAGAATATCTGACACTTAGTCTAAAAAAGAATCTTATTCAGACGCTTGTAATGCCCCATTTTGATTATTGCGATTCCTGGCTAACTAATGTAAGTTCACTCTTAGCTGAGGGACTACAACGTGTTCATAATGTGTGCATACGATTCATCTGCAATACTTGTAAACTTGACTATATAACACCTTCCCTCCAGTTACTTTCATGGGCGCGTCTGAAGGAACGAAGAACAATACATTCACTGTCTCTTCTGTTTAGAATCATGCATACTTCTACTCCGAATTATTCGTTATCGCGCTTTCAATTTCTTACAACTCTTCGAAACCGGCATCAAGCACTTCTTTCTATCCCTCATCATAGAACGTCTTTATACTCATCCTCCTACACTGTAGAAATACCACGCCTCTGGAACTCCTTACCTGATGACATCAGGAATTGCCGGACTTTATCACAATTCAAAATTAAATTGGAAAATGTTGTCTTATTTAATGCTTTTTAGGTATTGCTAGACGTGTTGACTTGTGTTTTTTTTACTCTCTATTAAAATTGCAAGTTTCTTGTTTATGTTAGTTAATTAGTTAGGATACAATTAATTATGATACTTATTCACTCATTTAAAGTTTCTGTGACTGCAACCTGTGTATATTTTTGTGTGGCATTACTTTGTTTATAGTTAATTTTTTTTCTTTTTATTTCTATTATTGTATTTGTATTTCTGGTGATGTGGAAGAGAAGGCCTGATGGCATTAACTACTTACTTACAAATTGCTTTTAAGGAACCCGAAGGTTCATTGCCGCCCTTACATAAGTCCGCCATCGGTCCCTATCCTGTGGAAGATTAACCCACTCCCTACCATCATATCCTATCTCTCTCAAATCCATTTTAATATTATTCTCCCATCTAAGTCTCGGCCTCCCCAAAGGTCTTTTTCCCTCCGGCCTCCCAACTAACACTCTATATGCATTTCTGGATTCACCCATACGTGCTACATGCCCTGCCCTGAACTACACCAGAATAAAATAAATAAATGAATAAATAAATAAATAAGTAAATAAATGAAGCAGTAGCAGTAGCAGTAGGGAGTGGCTAGGGGCGGGTTAGGAAAGACCCTTCATGACATCGGCTCCACAGTGGCTTATTGTGCACCTTGAATTATGGGATAAATGAGAATGAGGTGTACCAGCCGACCGGCCGCATGAGACTCCTCACTCGCTCACCCAGTGGGCCGCCTACAACAACCACGCCTTAAGTTCATACCGCCAAGGTGACCAAGTAGCACAGAATCCATTCCGACGGCCCTTCTAAGGTGTCGAAGAGCCATCGGGGTTGCTTAAGAATGAATCCTGGCAGAGTTATTGTGAAAAGCTTAGAACCCAGAGACTGTTTCGGAGATGACGCCCCTACAGACGAAGACGTGCGTCACGACCTGAATATGTTTATATAATGGCATGATCAAGATGAATGATATGATATGAAATCTCATTTTTTTATAGGGTAGAGGAAGGGAAATGGACCGTGGCAATGAAAACTCCAACCCGGCATTTGCCTTAAATAACTGTGGAAAAACCACGGAAATGCCACAGTCAGGTTAGTCGATTCGGGGATTTGAACCGCGGACCTTCCAAATGCGAGTCCCATGCTGAACGTATGAACCACCTCTATCGGTTGGGAATGAAGTAAGAATGTTATTTCATTTGCCTTGTGATCCAAATGGATTCGCGTTCCTTCTATTAGTAAAAAAATATTTGTAAATAAAAAAAATTTAAAGTGCGAGATGTTGTTTATACGAATAGGATGGGTGTTCTCCCGATTTCCGTGGAATCTTCCACTAATCCACCACTTTTATCTATAGTAATATCACAAGAGTTCTGAGATTTACCGATAAATCCACGAGTCGAAATAGATGAATAACGATTACTGCAATACAGAAATTGAATATTATACAGTAATGCCAATTGAGAAAAGCGAAATACAGGTTTAAAAATGTTAATTACATCTACTGCGCTTTTCTCTTCTTATAACAGAAAGTCTGTTTTCATTTTCTGCTTAAATAATATTTTAATTTAAACATTTTGTAGTGTAATTACAAATTAAATGAACATTTGTTCGAAGGACTGTCATTTTCTTTCGCACTTTATTTAGTACAATGGATTCATACTCATCGATTTACTTGGAAAGAGTTAGAGACACCGACTAAACAAAAGAACAATCATGCGATAAATTCAGAGTAATAAATCGAGCTGCAGAAATTATCGCGATATATGACTAGGATTGGTTAGAATTCAAAATTTCATTACACTTCATTGGCCGAAAATGGAATGACATCATATAAACGAAACAGTCTATGTAAAATTACACTATATTAAAGCAAAATCACGTATCTTGAAAAGAAAAAAGTCGTTTGCTTCTATGTGAATTCCACTTATTTAAAGTGTTCAGCATATACTGGGTGTTCTGACAATCTTTTAGCTCGGCTGAGTCGGGGATGAGACATGCTCTGGCGATACGCTAACTGTTGGGTCGAGGCCGGTTATCGGGCTACGGGCATTGTGACTCAAAACTACAGAGGGTTCCAGCGATAACTATCCGTTTATTCAACAAAAAGACAAACAAATAAATAATCTAAGCTAGCCAAGCAAATAAGTAAATAAATACTTAATACATAAGTAAGGTTGCGGGTTCGATCCCGGCCCAGGTCGATGGCACTTAAGTATGCTTAAATGCGACAGGCTCATGTTACTAGATTTAGTAGTGGCATGTAAAAGAACTCCTGCGGGACAAAATTCCGGCACACTGGCAACGCTGATATATTTTTTATTTTAGTAGGTTATTTTACGACGCTTTATCAACAGCTTAGGTTATTTAGCGTCTGAATGAGATGAAGGTGATAATGCCAGTGAAATGAGTCCGGGGTCCAACACCGAAAGTTACCCAGCATTTGCTCATATTGGGTTGAGGGAAAACCCCGGAAAAAACCTCAACCAGGTAACTTGCCCCAACCGGGAATCGAACCCGGGCCACCTGGTTTCGCGGCTAGACGTGCTAACCGTTACTCTACAGATGTGGACTACGCTGATATAACTTCGGCAGTTGCGAACGTCGTTAAACAAAACAACATTTATAAAAATTTAATTAATTAATTAATTCATTCATTCATTCAGCCTACACCTGTGGAGTAAAGGTTAGCGCGTCTGGCCGCGAAACCAGGTAGCCCGGGTTCGATTCCCGGTCGGAGCAAGTTACCTGGTTGAGGTTTTCTCTGGGGTTTTCCCTCAATCCAATATGAACAAATGCTGGGTAACTTTCGGTGCTGAACCCCGGACTCATTACATCGTCAGTATCACGTTCATCTCATTCTAAATAACCTAAGATGTTGATAAAGCGTCGTAAAATAACCTACTAAAAAGTAAAAAAAAAAAAAAAAAAAAAAAAATCTTTCAGTCGCCCTGGGTGGCAAAGGCGATATAGCCCTGGCCTTCTGTGCTCGAGGTTGCGGGTTTGATCTCGGCCCAGGTCGATGGCATATAAGTATGCTTAAATGCGATAGGCTCATGTCACTAGATTTAGTGGCATGTAAATAACTCCTGCGGGACAAAATTCCGGCACACTGGCAACGCTGATATAACCTCGGCAGTGGCGAACGTCAGTAAAACATAGAATTTATAAAATCTTAAATAATTAATTAATTCATTCATTCATTCATTCATTCATTCCATAACTTTTGTATATGGAGTTTCTTCAACAAATTAAATATACCTGAGTTTTAGAATATACTTCACTCCCACCCCTTCTACCAATGAAGTTCTACAGTCATATTAAACAGTTCGTTCCAAAAATATGGTCGCCTTTTCCAGTGGCGAAAGAGCTTTCAATATTGCATCATTTTCCACTTGCCTACGTCGCATTCCGGTTTCCCCCACCTGCTTCTATTC
This sequence comes from Periplaneta americana, assembly GCF_040183065.1. Taxonomy (NCBI): domain Eukaryota; kingdom Metazoa; phylum Arthropoda; class Insecta; order Blattodea; family Blattidae; genus Periplaneta; species Periplaneta americana. The sequence goes on along the minus strand of NC_091129.1, from coordinate 26,277,121 downwards.
GCCTCTCTGTGAATGTTAGTGGCTGAGCTGTCTTAGCTCTTTTCTGGGAACATTAATTTCTGTTAGGAATTGGACGTCTACGTAATATTATACAACTGTTTAAAATAAATTAAATAAAAGGGCCTCGTTAAGTAATTAACTGTCACGTGATTTTCTCCCTATATACGACGCTGCGGCATAACCACTTGGACGGACAGTAGATAACATGTCTGAGTAATTTTATCGTTTCGGATCGGGCAGAAGTGAAGATTGAATTTACAGTACGTAAGGTCTCTTTTATAGAGTAGGTACAGAATTATTTCAACATAAGTTACTGATACGAAGTACGAACCTGATAGTTGGAATTACGTACAATAGTCTATAGTGCGATAATATGCACATTAGAACTGAAGCCTGTATCGAAATGAATGGCCACCATTTTCCAGAATAAGGTAGAAACAAATAGTAAGAATAAAAATATTCGAGATTTATATAAGGGTATAAAGGAATTTAAGAACGGATATCAACCAAGGGTAAACGTGATCAAGGATGAGAATGGTGACTTGTTTGCAGACTCTCATTCAATCCTTAACAGATGGAAAAATTATTTTGGGCAACTACTAAATATACATAGGCCAAGTAGAAATGATCGGGACGAAATTCAAATACAAACTGCTGAGCCATTTATACCGGAACCCACACTTTCTGAAGTCGAAATTGCGATAGAAAATCTGAAAAAGTACATGTCTCCAGGTATCGATCAAATTCCAGCAGAATTAATGCAAGAGGGTGGAAGTGCATTATATAGCGAAATTTATAAGCTTGTACTTGCAATTTGGGAAAAGGAAATTGTGCCAGAACAATGGAAGGAGTCCATAATCGTATCTATTTTTAAGAAGGGGGACAAGACCTGTAGTAACGTTCGGGGAATATCACTTTTGTTGACGTCGTACAAAATTTTGTCGAATATCTTTTTGAGAAGATTAACTCCATATGTAGATGAAATTAATGGGGATCATCAGTGTGGTTCCAGGCGTAATAGATCGACTATTGATCAGATTTTTTGTATTCGACAGATATTGGAGAAAAAATGGGAGTATAAGAGTACAGTACATCAGTTATTCATAAATTTCAAAAAGGCGTATTACTCGGTTAAGAGAGAAGTTTTATATAATATTCTTATTGAATTTGGTATTCCCAAGAAACTAGTTCGATTAATTAAAATGTGTCTTAGTGAAACTTACAGCAGAGTCCGTATAGGCCAGTTTCTATCTGATGCTTTTCCAATTCACTGCGGGCTAAAGCAGGGAGATGCACTATCACCTTTACTTTTTAACTTTGCTCTAGGATATGCCATTAGGAAAGTTCAGGATAACAGAGAGGGTTTGAAATTGAACGGGTTACATCAGCTTCCTGTCTATGCGGATAACTTGAATATGTTAGGAGAAAATCCTCAAACGATTAGGGAAAACGCGGAAATTCTACTTGAAGCAAGTAAAGAGATAGGGTTGGAAGTAAATCCCGAAAAGACTAAGTATATGATTAAGTCTCGTGATCAGAATATTGTACGAAATGGAACTATAAAAGTTGGAGATTTATCCTTCGAAGAGGTGAAAAAATTCATATATCTTGGAGCAACAGTAACAAATATAAATTACACTCGAGAGGAAATTAAACGCAGAATAAATATGGGAAATGCCTGTTATTTTTCGGTTGAGAAGCTTTTGTCATCTAGTCTTCTGTCAAAAAGTCTGAAAGTTAGAATTTATAAAACAGTTATATTACCAGTTGTTCTGTATGGTTGTGAAACTTGGACTCTCACCATGAGAGAGGAACAGAGATTAAGGGTGTTTGAGAATAAGGTTCTTGTTAAAATTTTTGGGGCTAAGAGGGATGAAGTTACAGGAGAATGGAGAAATTTACACAACGCAGAGCTGCAGGCATTATATCCTTCACCACACATAATTAGGAACATAAAATCCAGACCTTTGAGATGAGCAGGGCATGTAGCACGTATGGGCGAATCCAGAAATGCATATAGAGTATTAGTTGGGAGGCCAGAGGGGAAAATACCCTTGGGGAGGCCGAGACGTAGATGGGAAGATAATATTAAAATGGATTTGAGGGAGGTGGGATATGATGGTAGGGACTGGATTAATCTTGCTCAGGATAGGGACCAATGGCGGGCTTATGTGAGGGCGGCAATGAACCTCCGGGTTCCGTAAAAGCCAGTAAACAAGTAAGTTTAAATATCCATATTATGATTATTTTTCAATTTAACTTCATTCTCTACAATGTACGTTAATGTGTTGTAGACAGTGTAATATACACTGCATAATTAATACGTTTTCATGGATAACTCAGTTCGTGAGTAAAAACACTTATTGTTGATACAGTACTGTAATTTGATTAAAGAAAAACTAATAAAAATTACCAATGTCAAAATTGCGATATTTCCTAGTTTACGTAAATGGATGAACTACTTTTCTCGTATACCTAGTAAAGTGATTTCTTTGTATATTACGCCAGTATCATCGAACTCCGGTCGTGGAAGGGGGTAGCAAACAGTGTGTCCGGTTGTTAATCGTTGTTCCAACGGTATAGCCAGGTTAATATTAGAAATGTTAGGAACAATAAAATGATGTCCCTGTAGAAGAGCTACAAACACTGCTCTATACTTTTCACTCATCTGGTAGCCTATGCACAGAACCTAGTTAAAAATAGCCTCCAATTACAAAAATATAGCAATGTGAGATTCGTGTATTACTCTGTTTTTGTCACAGAAACATGCGCTATTACGGTTTACGGTTTCAGTGTTTAGCAAATGCAAATGAACAGATTCCAGATGGCATTTGTTTCCGGCGTACCTACTCGTTCCCTAGGTTACCAGCGGACTCTAACAGGCATAGGGCCGGTCGGTTAGTAGTGTGGTTGATTGCATCGTTAACTACATGTAGTATACAAGCAGAACCAACTTGTACGTGTGTAGGGAGGTCCAACCATCTCTTCTCTCTGTCTCGCGCTCAAACTGGAATCCATCCTCTGTCTGCTTTGAACTGGCGCGCTGGTCCCTTTGTCTTTGCCTTAATTACCTGTTCGCGTAAACACAAAATGTAAGAGGTGAAGTTTTATTTATCTTACACTCTTGGAAGTGTATACGTAAGACTGAAAATATGAGCTCTATGCTTAGCCTATATCTTTAGAGAGTTGAAGAATTCATACAGTTTTACACCATATCTAGAGGTCACTTTAACGTTAAGCTGTGATTGACATAACCGATATAGGGTAAACTAGGTAGTTATTGACCAGTATACGGTGATTGACCGGTTCCTTTTTTCAAGTATATTGTGAATAAACCACGATCGTGATTTCACTTTTTGCTGCATATACCTCTAGTAACAACCCTTATTTGTGGTTAGTTGTCGCTGTTCATCCCACTGAGTTAGTGTCTGTCGTCTGAGAGGACTGAAATCGATTAGAAATGCAACTGAACTTAAACAAGTGTAAGTAACCAGAGAAATTTCTAAGAATAATGCACGCAATAATTTATTTATTCTGCAAAGGATACACAAATTCTGGTGCTCGTTTTTAGACTCAAAGTGTGAGAAAAGGTATAAGGTTTCCGTCCACAGAATATTATTTTGTAAAAGTTTTTATATGACATAAAAATGCCCCGTGGTCAATCACTATAAAGTGTATGTCCGCAAACTACAGTGATTGGTCGTTCATAAATTATTTGTTAGAATAATGACCAATGTGCTTCAATTCTATATATGTTATCGGTTAAATGATGGGGATTTTTACAGGACTGATTCTATATTATAATGCCTAAGCCAGGTAAAGTGCATTATACAGGGGAAGCTTTACGAAACGCTACAGAACCTATCCGCAGTGGATTTGATTTAAATGAAGCTGCCAAGAAGTTTGGTGTCCTAAAAGCAACCTTAGCGTCCAGAAACAAATATCCCGTTGAAGGAAAAGTGTTCTTTGGTCCTCGTCCAGTGCTGGGTGAAGCCATTTGTAATAACATCAGAGAAATGACACACACTTGCTTCTGATAAGGAACAAAAGAGAAAAATGGAAGAATAGGCAAGAGAAGGAAGGAAGCGAATAAGAAATGAAAGAAAAGGCAGCGAGAAGAGTTCTTTTCTTATTTTTTTTAACTTGGTTATTTAACGACACTGTATCAACTACGAGGTTATTTAACGTCGATGGGATTGATGATAGAGAGATGGTATTTGGCGAGATGAGGCCGAGGATTCGTCATAGATTACCTGAAATTTGCCTTACGGTTGGGCAAAACCTCGGAAAAACCCAACCAGGTAATCAGCCTAAGCGGGAATTGAACCCGCGCCCGAACGAAACTTCGGATCGGCAGGCAAACACCTTTGCCGACAGAGCTACGCCGGTGGCGAATAGTTCTTAATGAAAAAGATCAGAAGAAGAGAAACGAAACAGACAAGAAAAAAGTGAAAATTGTGAAAATGTGTTGTTCAATCACTAATAAATGAGTATTCAATAACTGTGCAGTAGACGGTCAATCACTAATAAGCGTGTGGTCAATAACTGTGCAGTAGACGGTCAATCACTAATAAGCGTGTGGTCAATAACTGTGCAGTAGACGGTCAATAACTGTAAAAGTGGACTTGTTGTGTTTATTTAATTTATCTTTGCATTAAAATTTTATTTTTTCTTTTGTTTATTGATTTTGATTTGTTTCTGAATCTTCACTTGACCCAATGCCTTTAAAATTCTCTCAATAAGTTACCACTGTTTTCCGCTATTTCATTGTTTTATTATTCATTAGCTTAAGTGGTCAATCACTATATAGTTTACCCTAGTTATATTAATAATCTTATAAATTTAGAGCTGGACGTTTTTGTCAATGTGTTAAAATGCTGCCAAACTAAGAAATTTTAAATTTAATAGGGATCATGTGTGAAATTTCTATTTCGTACATTTTTTCAAGCTACGTCCTTGACGTTTTGTGTATTTAATCACGGTGTGGTCAAAATTGATGTGGTGAACTTTCCTTTCTCTGTGTGAATTAATTTCTGAGTCAGTAACAAAATAGTACATTATGCAACGAGCCTATAATGGTAGTAATTAAGACGCGAGTATGTTTGTTTGTGAAACGAGCGCAAGCGAGTTTCATAATTTTCATACGAGCGTCTTAATTACCATTATAGGCAAGTTTCATACGTCTTTTTATGCTCGACCATATTTCTAACTTGAAATTATTCATAAGTATTCATGTTATTCTTATCCGACTGGGGAGCGGAACTGACCTTGTGCAATATCTCGTAAATTGTGAGATGTGCGCAGACGCCAAAGTATTGATATTTCTCCTAGAAACAAATGTCATTGACTTTGATATATATAATGTAGAGAGTAAAATAAAGATTATCTTGATATAACTTTGAAATTGATTTAGACATTGAAAAACGAGGTGACAAATTTAATTAATTTGACTGTTATTTACAATTAACGCTAATTATTATAGTAACAGAACATAACTTTCTGCGACAGTATTGGATTTCCAGCCTCCGTGACGTTTCCCTAGTTGTCTTTCGATTGCATATCCGAGAATAATCGAAAAGCTGAACATTAATGAGTAGGTGTACTTTAATGACATGCATTAAAGGACTGCTACCAGATGTATAATCACTACATTTCGGTATGGTCGAGCATATATATATTAAAAAATGGATATTTAAAAATGAAATTTGTCACACAATTTTTCAGTAAAATGTTTGACATTTGTTTGCAAGACCAGTGGCGTATTTAAAAAAAAAAACATCACGCATTAGTTTTCTTATGTTCTTACTGCAAAAGGTAGAAAAAAATTTAAAACCATTACATACCTATAAATTTCATATGTCTATCATGTGCTGAAAAAGAAATGTTAGAAAACAGCTTGTAAAAGTTGCATGGAATTGAAATTCAGGAGTGCATCCATTTATATTTTGCGTAATTTTTATGCTTTCGAGTGCTGCAGAACATTGAAACTTGCTCTATAAATTGCCGATTCGTTTTTAACAAGAAAACGAAAATTCGACTTTTGACTGAAAATTACCAAAATTTCACCCATCACCCTCTTAAAAACATGTCAAGTACAGATGCCTCAAACTAGCAAGCTGTCTCGTTCGCGCAGGCGCATAGAGTACTTCTCCCCTACCATTGTCCGCCTACTGCTGTGCACTGTGGACTAGAACGGTACAGCTCAGTTCTAATAACAGTTGAGAAGGCTGAATAGGGAGGGTACATCTTGAATACATTGTCAAGAGGTCAACTTTTCAGATAATATAACTATACCTGGGTATCGGATCCTAGGTGGGCCCCCTCCGTAGCTCTACTACTTCCCCTCTCCAGGCAGCTTCCTAGTTTGAGACATCTTGTATATTATTGTATAGTACGTCCGCTCAAATGAGAGCCACTTGCACCTACCTAGAGCGGGAGGCGTCAGGTGTTTCAGTCTTGAAGCATACGGCTGGTTGTTGGTACGCCAGCGCTGTTGACAGATCTAAGTCGGTGCTCCGAGAACAAGTTCATATAGTATTCGGTTTCAGACGAGCCCGGAAGTATAGTACAGTTAGCTCAGAACGAGACAGAGGACAGTCAATGTATATTGTGGCTTTTGTGTTCCATATAATGTAAATCAAAAATAAAATAGCTCCAACGTCAAACTTCTCAATGCAATGCGTAATAAAACACAAGCTACGGTACCCAATATGAGTTTCCATATCAAAGAAATACTTTAATGGAACTATTACATTTAATGGGGTTTAAATATAAAATTCATGGATCTCAACCAGCAGCAATGGAATCATTACGAATACGAATGTGGCGTTCCTCGTATTTACGGAATATAGAGTATTATCGACAACTGAGTTATGAAGAATTATACTTAGACGAAACATGGTCTGATACCTATGACGGAGTAAAGTGTCGTTGGCCAGATGGGTCAAGTTATTGTGATGACAATTTTTCTTCAGATAAAGGACGACGAATGGTAATTTTACATGCGAGGGGAAGAAATGGTTTCATTCCAGGAACGTTATTCGTTGCCCACCAAAGTATGTGTGATGCCCCGGCTGATTATCATGGGACTATGAAGTCTAAAATCTTTGAAGTACGGTTTGAGGAATGTTTGCTAAAACGACTGGAAGAACCGTCTGTCATCATTATGGATAATGCCTCATGCCATTCCCGTATTGTGAGTCCTTACCTACCACTAGCTCAACAGTATATGTCACTAAAACGTGAAAATAACATCCCTTTGCAAACGCCAGTCTCAACAACAAAGTTACATCTGCTGCCATTACAGAAAAATGATTTAGGTAATTGACGAACTATCATCAAAATACGGCCATGTTGTACTACAACTGTCTCCCTACCATTGTCATAGAATTTGTTTAGTCGGAACTGAAGAGAAATGTCCGGTCAGAAAATGCATTGGGAAATAAAACTGTTCAAGAAGTACGTGATTTAATAGTAACTGTGATGGATGACATTAACAATAAAAAGCATTGAGTAAAGTATATCGAACATGTAAAGACAAAAGAAAGTGATTATCGCTCCTTAGAAGCTAGCTTGGAATCTTGTGTAATTGATTTAAATAGTGACTCAACAGACTCTGAATAGGAGGTGTTCGTGTTTTAGTTCTGTATTTACAATAGAGTTGGGTCGATTCGTGAACGAATCGTTCATTCGAATGACTAATAATAAAGAATCGTAAGAATCGATTCGTGGTATCAACGAATCGTCGTTCAAAAGAATCGTAACGAATCGTCGTTCAAAAGAATAGTAACGAATCGGCATGGTATCGTAACCCACGATTCTATTAGTTGTTTGATGTAACCTGTCAGCGGACATTTCCGGATCGTGTCGAATGCTCCCGAGCGAGAGTGAAATCAAAATATGTACTGCATTTGTTAAGTATGGAAAATAATGAACACAAACTTGAAATTTGCATAGCTAAATAGAGATGTAATGCAAAAAATGTACTTCATAATAAGGTTCAGTTGATAAATTATAATTTAGAGACATTATCTTGGGTAATTTTGTAGAGTAATGGAGGTCATACTGAATGGTTCCAGCCAATGAGAAAGAGACAATCCAATGTCTCGCCTCTTATGCCATCTATGCGAGAGATGTAGAACGTTTTTGTTCTACGCGTGGTTTGCAATGGAAAGTGTCCTGTAAGTCGTTCGGTGACGAATCGTTGGAATCGCAGAGTAGGAAGAATCGTGAACTCCTTGACGATTCAAAAGAATAGTTGGAATCGCAGACTGAGAAGAATCGTGAACGAATCGTTAGAATCGATTCGTAATGTGTGATTGAATTGTTGGAATCGACTTCTGAAAAAGAATCGTGTTGCCCAACTCTAATTCACAAGACGCACACGAAGGTTCACTCCAGTCTTCAGAAGGGAGAGATGGCAACGCAGCGTTGTTTACATGGAACCTGCTCGAAGTCGCGTGCCTACTTGCTCCCTGCGGTAAGTTTAAAGTTATGTTTTATTTAACGACGCTCGCAACTGCAGAGGTTATATCAGCGTCGCCGGATGTGCCGGAATTTTGTCCCGCAGGAGTTCTTTTACATGCCAGTAAATCTACTGACATGAGCCTGTCGCATTTAAGCACACTTAAATGCCATCGACCTGGCCCGGGATCGAACCCGCAACCTTGGGCATAGAAGGCCAGCGCTATACCAACTCGCCAACCAGATCGACCTTGCGGTAAGTGTGTCCAATCGCAAGTTCCAAGTGGCTCTCATTTGAGCGGACGTACTATAATTTCTAAATTTGCGAAAAAAAAAAAAATGGGAATTTGAGAACAATATGCGACATGTACTTTTTTCTGCGAAACAAGGCTCGTACCTTTCCCTGTACCTTTCAAGTAATATGTGTACGAAATGCCTACAAACTTTACTTTCTTGATTGGAGTTTATGAATATTGCGGACAAAGGGCTGGACTGTGACCCATTTTCAATTTGTACACCACTTCGGCGGACCACGCTGTGCATGATGTGTACCTGTGAAGAGTTATGTCATGTACTAGGATGAGTGTATGTGTAAGTGTTCGTGTAAGTGTAGTATAGGGAATGGATGAGAATGATCTGCTTCCTCCATCTTGAATACATGAATCCGTGGTTTTAAACCCGCCCCAGCCGTGGTCTCTGCTTCAGGCCATGGTTGCGAGCACTTCCTGCACGTAAACAAGTAAGACAAGACTGGATCTTTTTGTGACGGATCATGTTGATGATATAAATAAAATTGTCCTTAAACAATCGGTATTTAGTTGTTTACAGATTGTTTAAGCAGAATTTTTATTTAATATTACAAACAGTTTTGGAAAGCTCAGGAAAACAATGTTTAACGACCTCTATCGCAGAGCTTTCAATACAGGACACGCACATAATGGTGAGTCGTGACAGATCGTCATGATGCATTGTTTGTGAAGTGAATGGATCCCTCATGGTTGTGACGACTGATATTGAAACACAGCCTGCACGTTGTCACGCAGCAATAAAATAAGAAAATGAGTTTGGAAATTGGATTTCATAAAATGTGAACAAAGCGTAGGTATAAAATCAATAAAATTATTGTAGTCATAAAATGTCAAAACAAAACGTTTAACAGATACACTGTAAAAAACTTAATAGTGAATCTGTGTTCATATGAAGTCTGCTCAATTTTTTCAAGCATAGTTGGATTTTCAATGGAACTACGGAACTGCACACGAGGAAGTTGAAAGAACTGTAGGCCTCACCGTGGCTTAGCTAACTGATAGATTCTAGCCAAAAAAAAAACAAGGAGGGGGAGGGATTCATTCCCGAAACAGTACTATGAAAATATTTATTTATTTGTTTATTTATTTACTTATTTATTTATTTATTCATTCATTCATTCATTGGTTCATTGATTTATTTATTTATTTACTTATTTATTTACTTACTTATTTATTTACTTATTTATTTATTTACTTATTCATTGATTCATTGATTCATTGATTGATTGATTGATTTATTTATTTATTTATTTTTGTATTTATTCATTTATTTTCTCATTTATATATATATTTATTTATTTCTTTATTTATCTATTTATCTATTGACCTATTTATCTATTTATTTATTCATTTACTTATTTATTTATTTATTTATTTATTTATTTATTTACTTACTTATTTATTTATTTATTCATTCATTCATTCATTGATTTATTTATTTATTTATGTATTTATTTATTTACTTATTTATGTACTTACTTATTTACTTATCTATTTATTTATTTAGTCATTCATTGGTTCATTGATAGATTGATTTATTTATTTAAGTATTTAATTATTTATTTATTTATGTATTTATTTACTTATTTATTTACTTATTTATTTATTTATTTATTTATTTATTTATTTACTTATTCATTCATTCATTAATTCATTGATTGATTGATTGATTTTTTTATTTATTTTTGTATTTATTTACTTATTTATATATATATATATATTTATTTATTTATCTATGTATCTATTGATCAATTTATCTATTTATTTATTTATTTATTCATTCATTCATTGATTTATTTATTTATTTATTTATTTATGAACTTATGTACGTATTTATTTATTCATTTACTTATTTATTTATTTACTTATTTATTTATTTATTTATCCATTCATTCATTGATTCATTTATTTATTTATTTATGTAATTATTTACTTACTTATATATATATTTTATTTATTTATCTATTTAACTATTTATCTATTAATTTATTTATTCGAATGACAGGTAGATAGATAGCATATCTTTGACCTAAACACAACCTCAAGATTAAAACACTATGAAAATATTGATGGAGAAAAATAGATATGGGAAGCTTTTTATGAATAGGCTATGCCCCAGGGTTTAAGCAAGTCCTGTAGCATGACTTCCATTTGGAAATTAATTTCGAAAAATCCAGGAATAGTTTCACGATAGGTGAATGCATCGTATTTGTGTTAAGGAAGAAACGCAATGCAGTCTCTGCTTGCGAAGTATGTGCTTAACCAACGTTTCCTCCTCTGGGCGCTAAGAGAGCAGCGATCTGCTTACTCGATAAAAGTTATTTCGCGCGTGCACTTGATCACCGACTACGATAAAAGTATTCTTACGCCACGAATCAAATCTGGAATAGTCATATTGGTCCAGTGAAATTAATCCTGCATTTTAATTGGTTAAATTAAAACACGCATTGTTCGAACTCTTTTCTTACGCGCAGTCCCTACTAGAGTCCTGCATAACAGGTTACAAAGGATAGAAAAGACAGATTGCTACTGAACGCCTGGCGCTATAGACAGTATGCGAAGCGCTTCCGTCTCGCGGAGTAATCCAATGTTCGGTTTAACGAATGTCCGATTCTCACTCGGTTGGACGGCTCAAGACAGATAATATTGAGCCATCCAGGAGTTCCAAGAATCGTTGTAAGGACGCGAATATCATCGTGTACCTTTCAATTGATATTTCCTCCTCTTTTATCATAGATTGAAGCACGCATCATGAAACTACAATCATTAGAATTGAGAGTGTTTTATTTTTGCTTATAACTTATCTCCCTAAAAACGATTTGTTAGAGAGATAGTAATACATCCACAAAAGCGATAGCATTTATTGGGGCTCAACCAATAAGAGTGAAATTGGTTATAGAGAACAAAATAATAGAACAAATCAACACTTTTACATAGTTAGGTTGTTCAATGGCAAAGAATGTGAAATCGAGGAAAAATTGAATAAATTCAACTATTTCTGTGGAACAATACGTAGAACACTGGGGAAGAAAGTGAGAAAGGAAACATTAATCAAATATTATAAAGTAATGGCAATTCCGTCCCTTCTATACGGCTGCGAATCTTGGGTTCAAAAGAAAAACGAAGAAAGAAGAATTGAAGCAGGTGAAATGAAATTTCTTAGATATGTTGCGGGTTATACACTATTAGACAAAAAAAGAAATGAAGATATTAGAAAAGAATTAAAAATAGACAGTATAATTCAACTTATTAAAGAATATCAACATAATTGGAAAGCACATGTCAACAGAATACCAACAACAAGTATAACGAGAGCAGCCATGAATTATAATCCATCAGGAAGGAGATCATTAGGAAGACCAGTAAAACGTTGGCGAGATCAATTTTAATGGAGACGGAACAGGCCGAAAGGCCTAAACCTTGAAGAAGAAGAAGATGCTGATGATGATGATGATGATGATGATGACATCCACTTGGAATAATTAAAAGACATAGGCTATATTAACAACTACTCTTTCAGAAATAGCCTATGTATTTTAAGTTTAAAGTATGAACGTTACAATAGTAAGTGTGTACATATTTGCTCTTCTCTTTTGTAAGTGATTGTAATTTATTGTATTTGTTTCCACGTCAGATTTCATCTATACATTACGCTTATTTCCTTTGTTGTTACCGGTGTCCATTAGTTGATTTATATATTACTTATGAGTATCCAATCAATATCATAGCTCTATTTCAAGCTAATTCACTTATGGCTTTTAAGGAACCCGCGGGTTGATTGCTGCTCTCACATAAGCCCGCCATCGGTCCCTATCCTGTGCAAGATTAATCCAGTCTCTATCATCATATCCCACTTTCCTCAAATCCATATTAATATTATCCTCCTATATACTTCTCGGCATTCTCAAAGGTCTTGTTCCCTCCTGCCTCCCAACTAACACTCTATATGCATATCTGGATTCTCACATACGTGCTACATGCCCTGCCCATCTCAAACTTTTGGAATTAATGCTCCTAATTATGTCAATACAATGCGTGCATCTGTGTTGTGTAACTATCTACATTCTCCTGTAACTTCATCCCTCTTAGCCCCAAATAAATTATATTCATGGAGGTTGTAAATACACTCTCTTTCCTTTTCCAGTAACAGTAGCAATTTAGATTCTTCTAAAATTGGAATCATTACAGTGTGTGAACCTCGTAAGTGGTTAATGTGCTTGTTTATTCTGTTTGCGTGTGTTAATATGGTTCTAATATGCCTCCAATTAAAGGTTCCAAAAGTGTACTTCTTGCACAGTGGATTAAACGAGAAGATTTTATTAGATCAGTTGAGGATGTCGTATTCTTCTATTGTTGAAGTAAAGAGGTAAGCACTGCTATTCTGTTACCGAATATTTTCTACGATATTTGCTCTTTGCAAAACATACAAAACTTCTTTAAAATAATCTGGGCGCGAGCCCTGACTACGGATTCTTTTGTTCAGTGAATTAGTTACTTGTGGCGAAAACTTGAATGAAGAATTTGATCTGACACTGTCACAAATATGTTCATTTAAGTTTGTACTCATAACTTCTTGCGATGTAGAGAGTTCATTCTCTGCCTACAAAAACATATTTCGGAATATGTATGATAAGAACTTTCTTGTGTTAAATTTTAATGTACCTTGTTAACATGTTTCGGCCTATTTTCGGTCATCTTCAGAACTGGTCGTTGTTGGTCTTGGCGCCTCTAAACACAATCAAATACATAGCACAAGAAAACGGATACAACCCCAACATAATAGACAAGATAATACGTAAGACAAAACAAAACCACAAAAAAGAAGAATACAACAGAAACATAAGAACACAAAAATACATCACTCTAACATACGAAAACAAAAACACACATAAAATTACAACTTCATTCGAGAAATTAAACTACAACATCGCATAGAGAACAAATAACACTCCACAAAAACATCTCAACACACAAACAACACAAACAAACAAATACAACCACACAGGAGTATACAAACTCAAATGTAACACCTGCAACAACTTCTACATAGGACCGACAGGCAGATAATTTGAAACACGTTACAAAGAACACATCACAGCCATAACAAAATTACAAAACCCTTCCACATATGCAGAACATATCACAAATGCCAACCACACCTACAGAGACATAAACACAGACATGGAAATACTGCACATCCAACCAAAAATCCAGAAACTCAACACACTAGAATAACATGAAATATACAGACACACGAAAACACACCCCAACGATATTCTCAACACACAACTCAATTTCAAAACACATACACTCTTTGACTCTACACTACGAACGCACCCACACAGGAAACAAGAGGCGCCAAGACCAACAACGACCAGTTCTGAAGATGACCGAAAATAGGTTGAAACGTGTTAACAAGATATGTTAAAATTAAACACAAGAAAGTTCTTATCATACATATTCCGAAGTGATACAGTGTTAAAAGTTGTGTAATCAAGATGTAAAAACATATTGCCTGACAAGCTCAGGAACCTCACACAAACGAATTTAGAAATGTTGTTAGTCGTTAAGTGTGTAAAAAAAAATGAAGTGAAATAAGACGTTTGGAACAGAAATGAAAGTGCATATTTTAATTTATTTTTCGCTTGATCGTGCATGTCTCGTAGTTTGATAGTGCATGAATGCATGCATATTTTGGGATCTTATAGTGCATGAAATTCTCGTCTTTAATGATAACCCATATATGATACAATATAATTGGTCTTGAATATTTAACTTTCTCTCTTGTAAAAACAGTGAAATGTTACTTATCAGGTTTTTCTGTCTGTACTCTTCACTTCTGAAAGCTAATTACTTGAAAAGTATACATTTAGGAGTGAGCTGTATTGCGTTGAGAATTACAGCATTTCTAAAAGAAACAAGATTTGCTGCAATACATTTTTAAAAAGTCTTTAAAATTGAAACTATTGATAAACGAAAATACTGTGCAGACACTTTATTCTTTTTCGAAGAATGATATTTTTAAATAATTCCTTTTTATTCTTTGTTTGTATATTGTCACGTAGTTATTACTAAAATATTATTCTATTCTCTTTCACAGTCATTCCAATTGACACAGATGTTACATTTCTACTACTTTCAAACACTATATTGAAAATGAAATGACTTTTTCAACTTTCATTATTATTAGGATCAACTTAGAAGATAAGTATCATTTTACTGGGAAAAAGATGTTGAATAAAATGTAATAATAATAATAATAATAATAATAATAATAATAATAATAATAATGATTTATTTTAGCTGGTAGAGTTATGGCCGTAAGGCCTTCTCTTCCACTCAACCAGCAAAAATAATATATATATATATATATGCATGACCTTACAAAGAATTCAACAATTTGATTTAGATGAGAGTTACATGTATACAAGAGTTATTTACGAATTAAACAACAAAATACTATGAACTATTAATTAAACACTGAAATAAACTGTGTAGCAGAATTAAGATAAAATACATAGAATGTCAATATATTTCAAATAATATTACATAATAGAAAGAGATTATTATGAGACAATTTTGAAAATACAGCACTATCAGGATGATATCTAAAGAAAGAAGTAACAATGTAGTCAGTGATAGTTTAAATCAGTATGATTGGAGTGAAATGCTAATAAGATTACATTTTAAGCAGTCTTTAAAGGTATTTATTGTCTTGCAGCCCCTAATACTTTGTGACAAGGAATTCCATTGACGCGAGGTGGATACTGTAAAAGATGATGAATAACAAGATGTTCTATGAAGAGGTATACTTAGCGTGCCACAGATAAGTGATCTGGTATTTACGTTAGAGTATAGATAAGAGAAACGAGACGAAAGGTAATTTGGTGTTGAGGTGTGCAGAATTCGAAAGAGTAAAGACAAAGAGTGTAAAGTTCTACGTTCTTTAAATCGGAGCCACGAAAGACTTGCGAAGGACGGTGATATGTGATCATATCGTCGGATGTTATTGTGTTATTTTTTGCAGAAAATAAAAGAAAAGGTTCCGTCACGGATGTAACAAGATTTATGAACTCAATTCACACCTTTGTGACAAAAAGTGTAAAACTCAGGTCTCTGCCTCAAGCAAAACGATATTCATTCTCATATGTCCATGTGAAAGCTATGCATTCAATTAGTTCAACAAAGCATAGTCGGTAAATATTACATACTGTAGCTGTCTCTTTCATGTCACGGATGTTAAACGTATTTTGTCACGGATGTTACAGTTGAGTTAATGTCCTTTATTTTTCCAGTTTCAAAACAACTATGACATTTATACATCAAAATTTTCACTTGAACTGTAAGATTAATTGTTATTAACCCAAACTAGAGGGACATCATTTTATTTTTACTAACATTTTTAACATTAACTTGGCTATACCTTTGGATTAATGTTTGAGAACTGGAAACACCGTTTGCTACCCTCTTCCACGACTGAAGTTCGATGATACAGGCGTAAAATACAAACAAATCTCTTTACTAGGTATAGAAGGGAAGAAAAGTAGTTCATCCATTTAAGGTAAACTAGGAGATATCGTAATTTTGAGTTTTATCATTTTCATTAGGATTTTTTTGTTTAATCAAAATGAGGTACAGTATTAACAATAAGTGTTTTTACTCACGAACTGAGTTATCCATGCGTACGTATTCATTATGCAGTGTATGTTATACTGTCTACAGCACATTAGCGTACAATATAGAGAATGAATTTAATTGAAAATAATCATAATATTGATATTTAAACACATTTTTTAAAATGGTGGCTGTTCATTTAGATACTGGCTTGAGTTCTTTTGTGCATATTATCGCATTATAGATTATTGCATCTAATTCCAATTACCTGTTTCGTCCTTCGTACTAGTAACCCATGTTGAAATAATTCTATACCTATTATATAAAAGAGTACCTTACGTACTGTAAATTCAATCTTCACCTCTGTCCGACCCGCACAGATAACATTACTGAGATATGCTATCTACTGTCCGTCCAAGTAGTTATGTCG
This sequence comes from Periplaneta americana, assembly GCF_040183065.1. Classification (NCBI taxonomy): domain Eukaryota; kingdom Metazoa; phylum Arthropoda; class Insecta; order Blattodea; family Blattidae; genus Periplaneta; species Periplaneta americana. The sequence continues at coordinate 26,260,306 of NC_091129.1, read as the reverse complement.
CAGGATCGTACAAAGGGGGAAATCACGTGGCAGTTAATAACTTTAATTTAAGTTATTTTAAACAGTTGCGGGTGGGGGAAAACCGGTTGCGACGTAGGCAAACGGACGACAGTACCTGTGCGAAAATATGTTTCAATATTGAAAGTTCTTTCGTCACTGGAAAACGCGAACATAATTCTGGAACGTACTATACTCACTAACTCAGTACGGTTTGTGTTTACTACGACCTTAAGGCGACTTTGACTGTATACGCTGGGTACTGTGAGGAGAACAATTGGAAGTTTACTAGTAGAGGGGGTGGGAGTGAAGTACATTAAAAAATTCAGGTACAATAAAAATTTAAGTAATAATAAAATGATGTCCCTATACAAAAAATAAATGTCAGAAAGAATATACAGTGGTTCAGAGTAAAACGTTCCTTGATCATGGAGCTCTGGAATTAACAGTGCAGACCCTCAAAATATTTGTTCAACAATTGTTCCTTGAAAAACGTACAATAACAACTGATTTCTCTTACAGTAAGTGCTGCAAAACTTTAGGGAATCAAAAAGTAAGTACCTATTATCAAGCCAAAACACTTAGATTCAGTACCCATAAAACTTGTAAAATATTTTCCTTTTGAAATTAAGACATATAGGGCGCTATTCATAGACATTTCGCTATCCCGCGTTACGAGCGTGCGAAACTAGCCCCGGCTATCGACTGGTTACTTGTACAGAATTCATATCTCATCGCTAACACTGCTTTATGAATACGAAAAACCTTAGTTCGCTGATCATCCACCGGAAGCTCGCGCTAAGAATGTCTATGAATACGGCCCTAAAATATTTATGTTTAGAACCATGCCTATGCCAGATCACTTATCTGTGGCGCGTTAAGTATACCTCTTCATAGAATATCTCGTTATTCATCATCTTTTACAGTATCCACCTCGCGACAATGGAGTTCCCTGCCACAAAGTATTAGGGGCTGCAAGACAATAAACACTTTTAAAAACAGTTTAAAAGATAACCTTCTTAGCATTTCACTCCAATCATACTGACTTAAACTATCACTGTCTACATTGTTACTCCTTCCTTTATACATGCATCCTGATAGTGCTGTATTTTCAAAATTGTCTCATAGTAATATCTTTCTATTATATAACATTATTTGAAATATATTAACATTCTATGTATTTTAGCTTAATTCTGCTACATAGTTTTTATTTCAGTGTTTAATTAATAGTTCATAGTATTTTGTTATTTAATTCGTAACTAATTCTTGTATACATGTACGTCTTATCTAAATCTAATTGTTGAATTCTTTGTAAGTTGATACATATGTACTGTATGTATACTTTTTGCTGGTTGTGTGGCAGAGAAGGCCTTGCGGCCTTAACTCTGCCAGCTAAAATAAATAATAATTACTTACTTACAAATGGCTTTTAAGGAACCCGAAGGTTCATGCCGCCCTCACATAAGCCCGCCATCGGTCCCTATCCTGTGCAAGATTAATCCAGTCTCTATCATCATATCCCACCTCCCTCAAACCCATTGTAATATTATCCTCCCATCTACGTCTCGGTCTCCCTAAAGGTATTTTTCCCTCCGGTCTCCCAACTAACACTCTATATGCATTTCTGGATTTGTCCATACGTGCTACTTGTCCTGCCCATCTCAAACGTCTGGATTTTATGTTCCTAATTATGTTAGGTGAAGTATATAATGCGTGCAGCTCTGCGTTGTGTAACTTTGTCCATTCTCCTGTAACTTCATCCCTCTTAGCCACAAATATTTTCCTAAGAACCTTATTCTCAAACACCCTTAATCTCTGTTCCTCTCTCAAAATGAGTCGAAGTTTCACAACCATACAGAACAACCGGTAATATAACTGTTTTATAAATTCTAACTTTCAGACTTTTTGTCAGAAGACTAGATGACAAAAGTTTCTCAACCGAATAATAACAGGCATTTACCATATTTATTCTGCGTTTAATTTCCTCCCGAGTGGCATTTATATTTGTTACTGTTGCTTCAAGATATTTGAATTTTTCCACCTCTTCGAAGGAAAAATCTCCAACTTTTCTAGTTCCATTTCGTACAATATTCTGATCACGAGACGTAATCATATACTTAGTCTTTTCGGGATTTACTTCCAACCCTATCGCTTTACTTGCTTCAACTAGAATTTCCGCATTTTCCCTAATGGTTTGTAGATTTTCTCCTAACATATTCACGTCATCCGCATATGCAAGAAGCTGATGTAACCCGTTCATTTCCAAGGCCTTAACTGGCCTTAACTCTGCAAGCTAAAATAAATAATAGGGGAGACTGTTGTACCTTTAAACACTTTTCACATTTTATTTTTTTTAATTTTGGGAAATGAAATTTTTAAAATGAAAAAATGCTTGAAATAATTACTGAAGATTCCTTTACAACTTCCTGTATGTACTTTCCTGTTTTACAGATCTGTTAAGGATGGAAAAAATAAAATGAAGAGATATGTAATGTGTTCAAAGGTACAACAGGATCATGTACCTTGGAACATACCCTCTTGTAAGTTGGAACACATGGAATATAGGTGGGAATATAGCTGTAAGAACTGACAATCATATTTACAATGTATTTGCAATCATAAACCAGAGCAGGCTGCTCTGATTGAGATTTTATTTCCTGGAGGAGCAATAACTGCTTCAACGGCTTTCTTCAAGCCATCCGTATCAATTGGGACCTCTTAACTCCAGACTTACTTCGTGACATGACCTTAAAATAAAAGCAAAACAAAAACCGATAGTATCGTGTAAGTTGGAACATGTTCCATGGTACAAGATGTTTTGTGTTCAAAGGTACAAGAAGGTGCACGTTTAAACAAATATGGCTCCGAAAACTAGAGAGTCAAATAAATCATGGAAATTAAAATATGTTATTACTCACCAGATGGTAGGGAACACACCGTACTTGAAAGATATTAACAAATGCAATCTGGTTTTGTGTTAGAAAACATACATCAATGAACGAAATGTTTACTTTTGGTACTAGAAAAATTCTTTTGTCCACGGAACTCACACTTTGCAATAAATCAAACTGAAACTACGACCAGAGCTACTTAGCGGCTTTCTCTACAATCTACTTCATTTTCAGTCCTCTAGGTAGCAGCAAACATTAAAAAACAAAAAATGTTCAAAGGTACACTATGCTAAAGGTACAACAGTCTCCCCTAATAATAATAATAATAATAATAATAATAATAATAATAATAATAATAATAATAAAATAATAATAATAATAATAATAATAATAATAATAATAATAATAATAATAATAATAATAATGCCGTGCACTAATAATAAACTAATATTTCTGAAAAAAAATCTTTTTCATTGAAATTCCTAGTTTGTCCGGAATGTCTGTTGAAGCACTTGCACACTGAAAGCGTTGTTTCGTTCTTCCACCATTCGGTTCATTACTTGAATACATAGACAACACAAACATAGTGTCCGGACCAGAGAGAATGGTTACTATGACAACAATAAGTTGCTATTGTATGCTAAGTAAGTCACACATTGTTGCAGCGACTCACGTACAAGTATTAGGGCGCATTGCTCCAAACATATGGTGCTGGGCTCACTAACAGAATGGCCTGTTCAAAATTGGTGCTGTAAAGTAAATTTAACTTGCCCTCCCCCTTCTCCTACCCGCTGGAACCCACCGCAAAACCGATTACACGTACTGTTTACCGCCAGTATGCATCGTTTACTATCTTCGATTACTTCCCGTCCACATGTAGCAATTGGAGTAAAATTCCCAGAGCCGTTATCATGTTGCCGTTAGGTTTCAATAATGTGTGCCCTAAAGAAGTCGTAACATTATATTATTAGACTTTCCGTACAAGAAATATTAAATAAACAACGAAGGACTAATAGTCAACGGAAACAAAGGGCAATTAACACAATATAGCAATATGTTATCGCCTTATTGTCCTTTGTATTCCTCGAAATACAACGTAAAGAACTCAAGTATTATTCAGTAAAAATCGTATTCTTTCGTGGAAGCATGAAGATTTTCTACCTACGTAGATACTTTGATTTACCTACACTATTACACTTTTACTGCGTCACACTACTTTTGACCAATAAAAGGGCGCGAAAGGACGTCTTTGAACCAATCATGGCTGCTTATCGATCCAATTTTATCGCGTCCCTAGCATTTGTTTATTTTTATCACTACCCTAGCATTTGTTTCTTTGTTTGCCAACATTTGAAACTGCACTAGTCTGGACTTCAAAAAACAGAAAATTACAAACCACTCCAGTCGATGCACAGCACTTTCAAATATGACTCGCATTGAGATTCAAGAACAAGAATTAATAAAGATCACTGGTCATAGCTATGCATCTTCCCTGAAACCCTATTTACAAATAAATGAAGACCACCATTCGGAAATCCTGAATAAGTTGAGGGATACACCATGTACATAACCCAGTTCACTTCTTTTACGCACACTTCCAATATAACGTCAACTGAACCACCAACCACTAAAACATTCAAATTTGAAAATTATACCTACTTTAAATAATTGTTTCTTTTAAAATTATTCCTGTTTAATTTTTATTTCATCATCGTTAATTAAAATGTTTCATGTTTATTTCATCGTCCCTAATTAAAACTTTTCTAAAACTCGTTTATATTATTTAGGTTATGTTATAGCTTCTGCTATATGATATTATGAATAGTCACGTATCAGAGATTGTTTAATACTAAGATTTATTGAAAATCATCTGTCAAGTGACGTTGATTACTGGGATCGGGATAACTGAAGTGGAATGCAACTGTTTTAATAAAAATGAAACTGAATCAACAAAGCCTTCTTGACCAGTAACCGTCCACAGAGTACAATGAAGATTCCATACTTGGCACAACTGATAATAAAACAGCTATTCATAACACTACTGCCATCTATTAGCGTAATATTTATAATGTTGAGATGGTACAAATTTGAAGACTGTTTTCTATTTTCGTAAGTCAATTAATATTTTATTGTAATGGAGTACTTCGTTACTTCTAATCTTTATATACTTTATTCTAATCGTGTAATAGTCAATTAAATCCCACTCGAGTTTTTATTTTCTCTTGATAAATCAAAACGTCTAGTGAGATTACTGTTGATAAAATAAACAACTCGATTAGGATTTAATTGGCTATTACACGATTAGAAAAAAAGTACTACAGAAAATGTAGAAAAAATAAAGTTCTGTAATGCAATAAAATATTAATTGATTTACTATAATATTCAAAATCTATTATTGTACCATCTCATCGTTACAAATATCCCGCTAGATGGCAGTATTGTGTCATAATGAGCTGTTTTCTTGTTACCAGTTATGCCAACTATACAATCTTCATTGAACACTACTAGTCAATAAGACTTTTCTGATTCAACTTCATTTTTTATTAAAACAGTTTCATTGCACTTCAGTTATCAATTGTATTGTATTTTCAACAAGTCAATAACAATGATACATAGTTTTAGACATCGTCAATGAATTGTCGAACGGAATGGTATACTGATATTCGAATTCAGATAATCTTGTATATCATAGAAGGGATTTACAAGTAACCATTCATATAAACAGACTTGAAACCTTTCCAGGTTTACTTGATGTACTGTTTTTGTCAATTTGTTAAGTAGATCTATACCCAGATTACAATACGATTTATTTGACTTTACCAATCAAACCTTGACCTTGTCCAATAAATAATTACTTACTGTGGAATAATTATGTCGATCCAACCGGACATATACCGTATAGTATTAAATAATCTCTGATACGTGACTATCCATAATCTCATACATCAGAAGCTATAACCTAAACTAAATAATATAAACAAGATAAATGATAAGAGAAGTTTTAAGGAAGGATGATGCAATAAACATGAATCATTTTAAAAGGTACAATTATTTAAAGTACAATATTGATAAATAAAGAAACAAATGTATGTATGTATGTATGTATGTATGTATGTATGTATGTATGTATGTATGTATTTACAATGCAAATGGGTATATACCCGGTGGCAGTGGTAACTAATTACACTCAATAATGACAATTAAAAATAAACGCAACTAATAAAAAATATTAATAGACTAATTAATAATAATAATAATAATAATAATAATAATAATAATAATAATAATAATAATATTAATAATAATAATAAAAGGAGCATCCTAAATTAAATGAAGCACGATCACTTAAAATAACATTTAAAGTAAATCTAATTTGTATCTTAACCCTAAGTTCGAACTAAACCCACGAGTGTGATAGGTTCATATCTGCACAAGTATCTTTCTTCACTAGTTATTTCGCTGTCAACTCACTCACTGCACTGATTCTATCCTGATTTCCTGATGCTAGAGAGGTGATACAAACAAATACTAGGGAGATTATGAAAATAAAATGTTAAGGAGGTGATAAAACTTGAAGGATAAGCAGCCATAGTTGGTTGAAACACGTAGATGACGTAATAAAAGTGTAATAGTGAACTGAAAACAATTTTGGGCTCTCGACGCACGTCTAAGGCAATGAAGCTTCAATGTCTGTACCGTGGGCTTGAACCTGCCATCGAGCTTTGATGATTTGTCATGTCATGTCCCAACTTAAGCGCGTGCAGTCAAATGTTCTTGAAAACAGTTAAATTATTCACCAGTATTATTTTAAAAAATATGTCTTTAAATGACACCACTGTGAAGGCCAAGACGGACATCTCGTTTAGATTTTGAAGGAGGTTACGTGTTTCAATAAAATGTCAGTGAAGATGAATATTATTAAAGTAATCTGCAATATTACCACTTCATTAAAACTATATAACATCGTATGTCTTGAATCCAACTTCAAGGAGCATTCATGTCAATGCTGATGACCAAAAATTGACAAAATTATTCACTAACATTGTTTTAAAAATATGTTCTCATATAACACGTCTGTCTAAAAATGTGAGCGAAGAAGAATTATTAACCCTTCAGTGATCGCGCCATTATTTGTGATACAAATAATCGCGCGGACTACATTTGTAATCCATCTCTTTTAATTATAAATTCTTTTGTATGTATGAATATGTAATTTCACAAAATAAATACTTTAGTTATTCTATTAAACTATTTGTGATGTTACAGTGCAACCCTATTTGAAATTGAATATTTAAATCAGTTATGCCAATATAATATGAGTGCTGTTATGATACAAAGACTGTAATTTTTAAAACTCTATTATTATTATTATTATATATACTTAATTGTTAGTTATTATAAACTACATTCTACAGTTATGTTCTTCTACTAAAATTAAAGTCAATATTGGATTCATTTACATTTGTGTTTGATACGAAAATATGTCATTATTCTATATTATCAACTATGTCTACATAATCACTTATATTTCAGGATAAAATAACCACTGCAACAACAGGAAATACGTGTAAAAATGTCTTATGAACGACATGTAGGAATACATTAAATTACAAGTAATAAAATCTGAGACGTGGCTATGGCCATCTCGATCCCCAGACCTTACGACCCCTGATTATTACTTTTGGTGTGTCGAAAAATCCGCGTATATAAGAATAACTCCAAAACAATTGATGAATTGTAGGTAAAATCACCAATTACGTAAACTCAATTACACGGGAAACCCTACGTAAGGTGTTCGAAAACAAGTGTAAAATAATCGAAATATACCTTCAGCAGCGAGAACGACATTTCCAGGATTTCATATAAGTAATTAAGCTCAATTTAATATAACTTAATGTAATTTAATTTAGTACGGGTATCTACGTCGCTAAGTTTAGAGGTTTTCGTTGCCAACTTAACTGAGTATAACATCGCATCGACCTCGCTGCCGAGAGACATGCCACGAGTATACTGCGATGCAAGTATGGGAAGTGCATTATAACAGAATGAGGGAAAAGTTTGAAAAAACGAGCATAGAGATGTTGTTTTTTTGTTCTCCCCTCCCCCCACGAGATTCTGTTATGCAGTTCACACGCATACGTGATCTTTCTCACAGAGATTTTGTGACACTGGTGATGTTAATCTTGTATTGTAAGTATATAAAGACAACAAGTTGATTACAAGAGTGTTTAATACTTTACTTATTTACTTACTTACTTACTGGCTTTTAAGGAACACGGAGGTTCATTGCCGCCCTCACATAAGCCCACCATTGGTCCCTATCCTGAGCAAGATTAATCCATTCTCTATCATCATATCCCACCTCCCTCAAATCCATTTTAATATTACCTTCCTATCTATGTTTCGGCCTCCCTAAAGGTCTTTTTGCCTCCAGCCTCCCAACTAACACTCTATATGCATTTCTGGATTCGCCCATACGTGCTACATGCCCTGCACATCTCAACGTCTGGATTTAATGTTCCCAATTATGTCAGGTGAAGAATACAATATGTGCAGTTCTATGTTGTGTAACTTTCTCCATTCTCCTGTACATTCATCCCTCTTAGCCCCAAATATTTTCCTAAGCACTTTATTGTCAAACACCTTAACCTATGTTCCTCTCTCAAAGTGAGACTCCAAGTTTCACAACCATAAAGAACAACCGGTAATAGCTATAACTGTTTTATAAATTCTAACTTTCAGATTTTTTGACAGCAGACTGGATGATAAAGGTTTCTCAGCCGAATAATAACAGGAATTTCCCATATTTATTCTGTGTTTAATTTCGTCCCGAGTATCATTTATATTTGTTACTGTTGCTCCAAGATATTTGAACTTCTTCATCTCTTCAAAAGATAAATTTCCAATTTTTATTTTTTTAATTTCGTACAATATTCTGGTTACGAGACATAATCATATACTTAGTCTTTTCGGGATTTACTTCCAAACCTATCTCTTTACTTGCTTCCAGTAAAATTTCCGTGTTTTCCCTAATCGTTTGTGGATTTTCTCCTAACATATTCACATCATCCGCATAGACAAGAAGCTGATGCAACCCGTTCAATTCCAAACCCTTTCTGTTATCCTGGACTTTCCTAATGGCATACTCTGAAGCAAATTTAACAAGTAAAGGTGATAGTGCATCTCCCTGCTTTAGCCCGCAGTGAATTGGAAATGCATCTGACAGAAATTGACCTGTACACACTCTGCTGTACGTTTCACTGAGACACATTTTAATTAATCGAACTAGTTTCTTGGGAATACTAAATTCAATAAGAATGTCATACAAAACTTCTTTCTTACATAAGTTAACTATTTATTTCATTCATAGTTTTCTGTCCAAGACAGGTCTTTCACTGCAAACCCAGCATTCCTCAGTCTTTATTATTTACCGTCTTCCTCTTAGTCTTCGCCTACGATGCAAGTATCTTGTTATCTATCTTCTGATATATTCTTCTGCTCCGGAATTATCTCACGTTCACTGTTTCTTCCTGTATATCCTACAGTAGACAGCTACTTCTTAGCCAATGAAAAATCCAATATTTTCCTTATTTTATTCAATAAATATAATTGCTTTTCCTATATTTTCTGTTTCAAACCTAGTTGTCTGAATCTTTTCTTTCCTACAGATTTCACTTTATTTTTCCTTTCTTATTTCTTACTAATTTGATTTCCTTCTCCGTTCATTTCACTTCTCCATTTGTTCTTTCTTCACTCCCCTGCATTTTAATGTATTTCTTCATGAATATCGTGATGTACTGTACATTACAATAGCGTTGAATCTGAAACAAATATTAAAAGGCAGGGTTAATTTTCATGGATTTTGTTAGCCTACTGACTACTCGATTCTGAAACTATGATTTATATCCTGCATTTACTCCTGTGTTAAGCGGTATCTATTTCATTTTATTGGTTCTATAATTCCTATTCTAGTAATGGTTTTTAACTATGAACTCTTTCCGTATTAAATTCGCCTCCGCAATTTTACATAATCCGACAAAAACTATTCGTTTGCATCGTGATATGAATTTCATCTCTTTCTCTGATTCTGATGCTGTGGACAATGAGTTTCCATCATTCTTTTTACTTTAGAAAGTAGGTTTTATATTCTATTTTTATAGTTTCAACAAAACTGAAGCAATACATCTCTTTGTTGAAATTCTGTTCTGAAATTGCGACGAAGTTCGTTGTGTAAAAACTTTCTAGGTAAAAACTCACTTTTTCGTGCTATGTAGCTACTACAGCTAACAATGCTTCACATTAATTAGTTAACTTTTTTAATAAAATGGACTTGAAAGCATGTACTGAAGCTTTAAAACTGATTTCACTTCTATTTCTGCTGCTACTACTAATAATAATACTACAACCACTATTACGGCTACTTTTACTTTTACTAATATTTCTACCTCTACTACTGGCAATTAAAACAGAACAACCATACTTCTGTCACTACTGTTAGGTCTAAAACTAGAACTATTATTACTACTGCGAAAACTGAAGCTACTACTGCTACTGTTACAATAATTACTACTATAGCAAAATCCCTCGTATCCGGCACCCAAATAACCGGCAATACCAAAACAACGGCACTTTTGGCTGGGCAAAAAAAACATTAAATCTGTCACATTTCCACAGTCTGTGCCGTCAGTTTTGCCACATTGGTAAGTTCGCTGGAAATTTCATTTTTAGCGAATATTCGAACCTGAAATTAGTGTATTAGTTGTATTGTGTGATGTGTTTTAATAAGGTAAATCCACACAGTTTTTATGTTTATTTAATTATTTTCCGGTCGTCAATGTTGCCACATTAGGAAGTTCGCACGAACTTTAATCTTCAGAGAACATTCGAACCTAAAATTGGTACATTATGTCTGTTGTGTGATGTGTTTTAATAAAGAAAATCACATAGTTTTTATGTTTATTTAATTATATTCGGGACGTCAGTGTTGCCACATTAAGAAGTTTGCACGAACTTTAATTTTCAGTGAATATTCGATCCTAAAATTGGGGCAGCAAAGGCTTTTATCCTCCATTAATATGAACACCCTTCAGCCTGTCTCTCTAAACAACAAAATAATTCCTTTCAGTGCTACTGTAAAAAACCGCGGCATCTATTTCGACTCTAATATGAACTGAAAAATTTCCTTCCTACTAAACTCAAATTCTAGTACAGACTCTTGTAATGCCTCACTTTGACTATTGTGATGTTTTATTTAGTGACCTAAGTGCTGAACTTTCTCAAAAACTTCAACGTGTACATAATGTCTGCGTCCGACTTATTTTCAATATCCGCCGACATGATCATATATCGGAATATTTTCTACAACTCTCCTGGCTCCACTTGCAAGATCGACGTTTAGTACATTCTCTTTGCCTGCTATATCGAATTATACATGATTCCACACCCAACTACCTTGCCTCTCGGTTTACTCTCCTAGCTTCACATCATAATCGTAATACACGTTCACAGCACAATCTGTTGCTATCAATACCACGTCATCAGACATCTCTGTACTCAAGTTCTTTCTCAATAGCCATGGCCCGCTCATGGAATTCGCTGCCGCTGGAAATCAGGGGTAGTCTTAGTCCTCAGTTGTTTAAAATTAGGTTGTTTAGAAATATTTTAAATGCAAAGAATTAATTTTTAGGTATAATTTTTATTTATTATTATTATTATTATTATTATTATTATTATTATTATTATTATTATTTTACACAGTCATTACTTTATTTTTCCATTCCCACTTATATCTAGGTAATTGTCATTGTCTCAATGTAAAACGTGCTGTGCTGATCATACTAATTTTACTATTCCTTTAGTTGTGAGATTATATTCATATGTATTATTTTTTTAAGTTAATACTGTATACTAGAATGTATTTTCCTGTTTGTGATTATATATTCAGTCTCTTTTTTATTATATATTTTTATTATTGTTATTTTAATGTTAATACTGACTGTGTATATGTATTCAATCTCTCTCTTTTACTTATTTATGTTTATTATTATTTTTAAGTTAATATTTGTATACCGGTATGTATTTTTCTGTATGTCATTTGATCCTGGTTGAGTGGAAGAGAAGGCCTGATGGCCTTAACTCTGCCAGGGAAAATAAAACTATTATTATTATTATTATTATTATTAAAATTACTGTATTATTTGTGCGGTGTGATGTGTTTTAATAAAGCAAATCCATACAAGTTTTATGTATATTTAATTATTTTCGGGCCGTCAGTGTTGCCACATTAAGAAGTTCGCACGAACTTTCATTTTCAGTGAATATTCGAACCTAAAATTAGTGTAGGCTATTATTTGTGTTGTCTGATGTACTTTAATAAGGTAAATCCATACAGTTTTCATTTCATTATGTTCGGGGCGTCAGTGTTGCCACATTAGGAAGTTCCCGCAAACTTTCGTTTTCAGTAAATATTGGAACATAAAATTAGTGTAATATTTGTGTTATTGATATGTTTTAATAAGATGAATCCACACAGTTTTTATGTTTATTTCATTATGTTCGGGCCGTCAGTGTTGGCACGTTAAGAAATTCGCACGAACTTTAATTTTCAGTGAAAATTCGAACCTAAAATTAGTAGGTTATTTCTGTTGTGTGATGTGTTTTAATAATTAAAATCCACACTGTTTTTGTGTTTTATGAACAAGTGATAGGGAAGTAAGCTCCACATGGCTGCAGTTTCAACATTTGCCACCATGAAATACGAATTTTTTTGTATATACCGGTATTTATTCAATTATCCGGCAAAATCTCGTATCCAGAACTAACCTGGTCCCTTTGGTGCCGGATAAGAGGGATTCTATTGTACTACTAAACCAAATTTTATTGCTACTGTTGTTCTATCTACAATAGCTATCATCGCTAAAATTTTGTCCTCAGCTATGAAATAACGGTTAGCATGTCCGAAGCAGGCGCTGGTTCATATTCTAGTTGAGAATAGTTACATCTTTGAGGTTTTTCTGAGGTATTGTCTCCAACCAATATAAGAAGAATTGCTGCGTTACTTTCGGCATTGAATCTCGGACTCATTTCGTCATCATAGTTATAGGGGAGACTCGTCCAATTTGGCAATATTTGTATTTTGACACAGTTTGTAGTTATATATTCTGAAATTAAATATTCCTGTATTATGGAATGTGTTTAAACATTAAATCCCAATAAACCTCTGAAAGAAAATTCTACAAATCTAAATTACTTTACACATAACACACTATATAATTTATTTCAAGAAATAGTCTGCCCAGGCATCCTGGGTTGCCAAAAACACAGAATAACACACATATAAGAATAGTAATGATTACAGTAAGATAGATGAGCCAAATTGAAATGGGAACTAGGAGCTTAAGTTTAAGAAGTAATAAATTTGTACATATATTTGTAACAATCACACACTAACTAATAGAAAAGGGGGGGGTATTATGATATTCCGTATAAATGATTTTTCAGAATTGCCACAGACCCTTTAATGGTTGAAGTAATTATTTTTGGAATGATGTCATGGATTCCAAATGTTTTGATAGTGTTTACAGTTGATCGTGGGATGGTGCCCCTCGCTCCGATCATTAAACCATGTACTTCCCAGGTGCCTTCCATCTGATATTTTTCATCAGGATAAATTGGCAATAGTACAGGGGTAATTTGGCAATAGGATTAAAAAGTAAATTTTTCAAAATAAAACAGTGGTACAAGGTTTGTAAGTCTTAATTTACTGGGACAAGAAGTCACTAAATACCATAAATACAAAACAAAAGCAACAAAAAAACATATATATATATATATATATATATATATATAAAATAATAATAATAATAATAATAATAATAATAATTGAATGGATTTTTCCGACCACTCTTATTAACTATATTGAAGGGTTGTCTTCTAATTTCTTTTGCCGATAGCCCAAACCCAAGCTCTTGCATTTTGATTACATATGTCACCAGTTTTTGATCTTCCTAAACGGTTAGAGCTATGGGCCTTCCTTTCTTGGGAATGACAACGTCATCGGGTCCTGAGGATGCATACAGAAACCTCTTTAAGTTGTTAAAGGGCACATTGTACTTCTTAGAAGCCTTATAAGTCAACGATCTATTTTTCAAAACACTCCCAACCGCAGCCCGCAAATCACCTTTGGAATATTTTTCAGAATAATGTCTTCGTTCCCTTGGCATATCTGCAACACACCACACACAGTGCTGCTATTGAAGACTGTAAAAATCCCTCACACGTCCCTACTCTTAAATTTTACCATCGAGTACACATTCTTGTTCAAAGATAGCAGCAATATATCACTATAAAGGAAAATGACTAATTCACACTACCCTGGAGAAAACCTTTTTTGCTAAGAAGAACTTAAAACGAGCTAAGGCCTGATGAGTTATTAACAGAAAATATTAATTATATAAACGGCTTACCTTATAATATGGAATCTCAGCTTTTGATATATAATGCACAAACATACGTAGGTAATGAACAACACTTTCTTTCCGTCTTTGTATACACACGTCCACACAATCACCACGTTCACAGGGAGTATTCAACACTTCTTTCTATGAGCAACAATATCTGCCATTATAATGCGCGGATTCGAATGAAACGAAAACTAAAAGTACAGTCAGATGTTGCACTCTATAAAGGTGTCATTGAACTTCTTAAAACTGTGGAGGAAATTTGGCAATAAAAGAAATACAAGAATATTGCCAAATTTCCCATATTGATAAATTTGCCGAGTTTCCCCTACTTACCCTCTTTCAACACCATCTCCGTTTCTCTCCTATATTTTGGGCTTGCTCCGGCTTATAGTGACTGCGAGCCGACACTGCCTCATGGTATGTGGTCATTAGTTGCTGGTGGTAGTGATATGTACCGTGGGCTCGCTTCTGAGCTCATAGTGCCTCGTCGCACCGGGTTTGAGGGACAGCGGTGATGCCTACTTGGAAAAGTAAAGGGATTCTGTAGACTGTATGAAGGGGGGTTTCGGAAGTGGCCCAAATGGGAATCTGTAGCGCTGGAGTATTTTGGCTATATATCATTGTATTCCGGGAAGTATAATGGACACATCGACGTGGTATTCATTCGAGGACACACCACAGCCCGTGCCCCTCCTCTCAGGTCACTAATAAATTACTAAAGTTTCTTTTCTCAATCGTATTGTTAGGGACTGGAATGCTGTACCTGCAGACTTACTAAAGATTTTACGTATTTATTTATTTAATTACTTATTTATTTATATATTTATTTATTTGTTATATATTTATTTATGTACTTATGTATTTATTATTTATTTATTTAATTATTTATTTAGTTATTTATTTCTTTTGGTAATAATTGTAACATAAATTATCATGTAAACAGAAAAACTTTAGCTCGCCACTGAAAGAGTAGAACTGGTGCTCAGGGGCGAATTCGTGAATTGAAAATAGGAATAACCAAGAATGTATTTAAATATAGACTTAAGGACTTTAGTAATAGACGGTAGTATATTATCCACACTATTTTGTTGTTTTACAAGTATAGTGAGTAAACAGAGAAACATAACCAGATTATACGATGAAAGAGTAATGGAACGGAGAAAAATTCTCTTCGACGCCGGGATTTGAACCCGGGTTTTCAGCTCTACGTGCTGATGCTTTATCCACTAAGCCACACCGTTCCATTACTCTTTCATCGTATGATGACGCAGAATATCTGCATGGAAATATCATATGTACTTCGGTACATTAAAATAATATATAACCAGATTAGTTAGAAAGCGAACCACGGTATGGTTACGGTTCTGCCCCGGACATGCTTCGCTAAAAGGATGAGTCTTTTTACATTAGGAGATAACTCGTTTTTAATGTAGTCGCTGCAGTATTTCTACGAAGAACAACATTACTGTTAGTTATAAGACCTCTCAAATATGAATCCTGTTCATCTTTTGCATTCATATTATTAAATACAGTGCGTTCGTAGGTCGGCCGGACCGTTTCGCGACGGCCTTGGACTGGGTGAAGATTGGCGCACCTGCCGCCAGAGTTACACGTAAACGACCGACAGTCATGGGTACGGAACACTAACTACTCTACTAACATTAGGCTTACCTGCATTCATATTATTAAATACAGTGCGTTCGTAGGTCGGCCGGACCGTTTCGCGACGGCCTTGGACTGGGTGAAGATTGGCGCACCTGCCGCCAGAGTTACACGTAAACGACCGACAGTCATGGGTACGGAACACTAACTACTCTACTAACATTAGGCTTACCTGCATCACAACAAATGTTGAAAGTGATGACCTTCAACTCGAACACACTTCCTACATCTCCAAAAACAATTCTGGTTCACTCGCAAAAGTTCATGTTGACTGATTGCTTGTATTTCTGTCGTGATGTTGTCCTTTAATTCTTGTAACGTGTGCGGATTTGATGCGTACACTTTATTCTTTAACGTTCCCCATAAATAAAAATCGCATGGAGATAGGTCAGGGGAACGAGGTGGCCACAATCCTCGACTAATTATTCTGTCATCAAACACACTTCGCAATTCATGCATAGAATTTGCAGCGGGAAAAATAAATATTCTAAATTGAAGTTACATAAACGTGTTAATTAACTGTCGTGTCGAAAAATATAATTCTACTCGCACTCACTGCACACCAAACCCCAACTTTTGCAGCGTGGTGAGGAACTTCATGAATAATATGGGGATTTTTCGGTAGCCCAGTATCTATTGTTCTGAGTAGAAACGTGACCGTGATGATGAAACCACGCTTCATCAGTGAAGAACGTTAAAAGAGGGTCCACGTCGCCATTATGAACGGACTTAAAAAGCCAATTGTAATAATTAACCCTACTTACAGGATCTTGTGGTTGTAAAGCATAAACTACAGTTACCCTGTACGGCTTAAGTTTCAGAAGTTTCTTTGCCACAAAGGCTGACGTACAGTTGTTAAAAATTGAACTTTAATTCTTTCATCATCATCATCATCATCATCATCATGAAGTACTTCCTTTTAGGCCAATTGATCTGAAACGATAACACTGAACTACAAGAATTTTGCGCCGACTTAAAACAATGTGTCCCTTATGGTTTTGTGTGCACTGAATCCGAAAATGCACTTTTTTTTCATCGTATCGCGCAAGCTTTTAAAGATATACTATGATTTCACTTTTCAATAAGCGCTCTCCCAGAAACATTTGGCGAGGTTTGGGGGTTGTAAACCAAAATAAAAGCTAATGCATTTTATGGGTTTATGACCTATTTCCGGTTTCTTGTGGTTGTTGGCATGTCCTTTTGTACTTCTAATAATTAAACAGATATTGGTTCCTTCTACTCAGTAAATTTCCTAACAGTTCAAACTGAGGTCTACGCAATGAACAAACAAGGTTGTGGTTTTCAGTATTTAAAGGAAATGTTTACCAGTTTGAGTGAAGGCAAATTAAAAGAGGGCATTTTCATCTTTCCACAATTTCGCAAAGTTATGGCTGACTCTTTGTTTGAGGAAAAACTTTCCGTTACAGAAAAAATGGCATGGCACGCTCAAATTTCTTTGGAAATTATATGGCAGAAAACTACATCGAGCTTGTGGAAACCATGTCAAGTGCATATGATAAAATGGAGTGTAATTTATGTCTCTCATAATACAGTTTTACATTCTCATTTGGATTTTCTTCCTTGTAACAATGAAGCGGTAAGCGACGAAGGTGGGAAAAGATTTCATCAAGAAATATCTGAAATGAAAAGACGATATAAAGGAACATAATCATCTAGAATGCTTGCAGACTATTGTTGGTTCCTTGTAAAAGTCAGTCCCGGGTCTAGTTATAAACGGAAGTTATCCAGAAAATTCTTTTAATTGCTAAATTCAAATTCCGAGATTTTTATTATTACACGCATGATATATTTATATTGTTGTTTTGCTTTCTGTATTTTAAACTATGTAACATCATTTTTGTATGCAGTACACATTTGAAAGTATTATGTGGCATTTTTAATCTCTAATCTATTGTAATTTTATCAGTAGCAGCGAAAAATAAAAAAAATATATTTTTTTTTTTTCAGAAAAAAATTCAATTCGCTTTCTCCGGGAAATGGTACGTGATGGGGCAATTTGGATTTTAAATTCAGATTTAGGGCACACATATTAGTAATATTCACCTATTTTTATTTCGGTACAAGATAAAAAAATAAACATTTGTTGTTCAGCGTAATCTAAGAAAGATGGCCTCCATCGCTGTCTTTGTCTTCCTTGATCTCTGTGTCCTCTTGATCTATATACCGAGGCTAATCTTGGAATTCTCTCCCTTTCCATTCCTTGTACTTGGTTCTTCTTTTATGCAATTTTTATGCTCGACCATGCCGAAATGTAGTAATTTATTATACACCTGGTAGCAGCCCTTTAATGCACCTCATTAAAGTACACCTATTCATTAAAGTTCAGGTTTTCCACCAATCAGAAAGCAATATGAAAGCACAAGTATCGATTATTCTCGGATATGGAATCGAAAGAAAACTAGCGAAACGTCACTGAGGCTGGAAATCCAATACTGTCGCAGAAAGTTATGTTCTGTTACTATAATAATTAGCGTTAATTGTAAATAATATTCTAATAAATTCAATTTGTCATCTAGTTTTTCAATGTCTAAACCAATTTCCAGGTTATATCAAGATTAATGTTCATTTTACTCCCTACAAGGTCAATGACATTTGTTCCTAGGAAAAAATCAATACTTTCGCGTCTGCGTACATCTCACAATTTACGACAAGGTCACTTCCGCTCCCCAGTCAGATAAGAATAATATGAATACTTATGAATAATTTCAAGTTAGAAATATGGTCGAGCATAAAAAGGCTTATGAAACTTGCTGGTATGAAAATTATGAAACTCGTTTGCGCTCGTTTCATAAACATACACGCGTCTTAATTACTACTATTATAGGCTCGTTGCATAATGTACTATTTTCGGATGTGCAAGGAATTTGTAATGTTTTTCGGATTCTGTCCTGTTTATTTTCTGTAGCCTCTTTCGAGTAATGAAGAGTCTTCTGGGTTGATAACCATCCAACAAACCAACCAACCAATCACATGACGTGACGCATAATTTAGTTATGCAATTTGTTTCAAGTAACACACCTCCTTTAGGTGTTTGCCTTGTGTGGATTTCATAAGAAACATGAGGAGGCCAGCCTCCAATAATACAAAAAGTTACATATACACAACAAAAATTATTGGATCAATTGGCTAGTAAAGCTTTTGGACGTCTGTGTGGGCCTATGATGTTATAATTTCCAAGAGCGTTGAGAAGTGGATGTGGATGCTCTGCCGTAGAGATGAGAGATGCGTCGGATTATGATGCTTTGGATGGCTTCGAGACCCAGGTCCTCATGCAGTTGGGCGATGCGAAGTCCACGTGGTGAATTGGTAATCATTCTTGCTGCTCTGTTTTGCACCCGTTGGATTTTTAATAGACGAGTCTTGGCAGCAAAACCCCAAGCTTCGCAGGCGTACAAGATGGCGGATCTGATGAGTGAGTAGTAAAAGACTTTCTTTATTTTGAGTGAAAGTTTAGAGCTACGGTATAGGGGATAAAGTATCAAAAGTTTAACATGCGCTTTGGCTACAATCGTGTCTATATGGCTGTTTAAACGTGAGCCTTCTATCTAAATGATTACCAAATATTTGACGCTGAGTTCATAATTGATGTAGTTTCCGAATACACTGATGCTTTGAGGTAGTTGGACTCGTCTCTTAGAGAATATAACGGCTTGAGTTTTAGCAGTATTAATGTTAATTCTCCATTTCGTAAACCAATCTTCAAATTGACGAACATAACCTTGGAGAATGCGGATTATAAAAGGAAGGCTATTAGCAGAATAATACACCAGAGTGTCATCGGCGAAAAAGGCAGTTTGACAAGATCTGTGCAAAGGAAAATCAGCTGTATACAAAAGATAAAGAATAGGGCCAAGGACAGAGCCTTGAGGAACTCCAGCTTTGATAGGGGTAATGGGTGAAAGTTCATGTTCAAGGTAAACTTGAAATGAACTAGAAGTAAGATAGTCGGCAATGCAAATGCACAAGAGTGTCAGAAAAATTGAACTGAATGAGTTTACAGAGGAGATCATTATGCCACACTCTGTCAAAGGCCTCTTTGACATCTAGAAATAAAGCGACTGTATGCTGCTTACATTGAAATGAGGCTGTAATATGTTCAACAACACGTTGTATTTGAAGCACAGTGGAGTGACCAGTACGAAAACCAAATTGCTGATGAGGAATAAGTTGATGTAGAGTGATATGGTTCCAGATACGTCGAAGTAAGATACGTTCATATAGTTTACTTATAGTTGACAGTAGGCTAATTGGTCTTAGGTTTTGCGGATAAGTAGGATTTTTACCAGGTTCGGGCTTGATAACCAGCACTTTAATTCTTTACATGTATTAACTTCGCAAGAAACATGCGCAATACAACACATTCTCATAGCTATAATGCATAGTGTATTGTATTGCGCTTTTTTTGTTTCTGTTCATTTATTGACTGTTTTGAGAGAGATGTTGAGTGAATGATTGCGAAGTTTATAACTGTACTAACATTGACTCGAATGTTTTCATCTTTGTTCCAAGACGTAGCTCAGCCATAATAAAAACAAGGAAACCTTAGAGAGTTCTTATTTCTTGGTTCTTGCCTTACAAAAACCGAGAACAACTTATTTTTCTAATATCACGGTGGTTCGAGGAAATGGTCCATTATAATTTCCGTTCTCTGTGTGAGTTTCCTTTTATAGTTATGATCCAATAACGACGAAGATGAAACATAGGAGTCCTTGGGACGTAGTAGAATTTTTACTGTGAAAGCTTTTAAAATATAGGTCGTCTATGAAAGAGGTGATTTGCGATGAACAATAAGATTTTTCAAGAAAGGATCCGAACCATTTCAGTAGAAGTATTTTTCAGATTGATGTGAAGTGGAATTTATGCGATGGAAGATTCTATTGCCAGCGCAATTCTTAGGGGTAAGAAAATAACTGGCAGACTGCTTTTGTGTGTAAGAGCTCAGAATTCTTCAGACACGGTCTAGTTCTGCGAGTGCATAGGCAATATTGAACTTTACCACAATGCATTTAAATAATAGGTACCAAGTCACGACTCCATTTTAAAAACATTTCGAACTTCTTATATTTTTATTCTTTCCATATCACGGAAGTGCGTCATTTTACTACTAGAGTGATTTCAAATAAATTAATTTTAAAGAAGGAAAATTACTTTGCCTGAAATGAAGGGTGAAAGAAGACAAATTGAAAGGTTAGCTGGAAGAAGGGCGTAACTTAGAAAGCATAGTTTTGAGATAATCAACAAAAACTATCTGTACCCTGCATCTCATGCTGAAATATGACACTATTAATATATGTTGTAAGGCAGCGTTTCTCAAACTTTTTTGAAGTGGGCACCACTTTTTTAAGTCAGAACACTTCCGCGGACCACCTTACTCTTGTTCCCTTCGAAAGCAAATTTAATCAGTATACTTACATTTTAGAATAGAATTAATTTATTCAAATTAATTAAATTAAATTAATTTTATATTAGTATTAGCTAATTAAGCTAATATTAATAGAAGAAAATACACTTTTGTTTCTTCAATAATTCAAGGTTATTAGAGCTTGGATAATCTTTAACTTATTAATAAAAAAAATAAATCAATGTTGGTACTCATATTAATGAGATGGAGAGACCTGCCGATTCTTGCACAGTGTTCTATAGTTGGACTATCCTGGTAAGCTCAAGTCGGAGATCGTCAGATACATCGAGTCGATTTCGGTAGCCTACTTTGTTTTCATTAGAGTTAGTGATGAAAACCCTTTCTCACACAGATACGTAGAAGCAAACTGGATTATAATCTCTAAAGCACCATTGTACAGCTCACTATATTCTCTTTTCACTTGTGATGCGGTCCAGAAATTAACCATACCTTCCGCTTGGAATTTCATTTTAAGTCCGGCCTCATTCGAGAGTTCAATTAACTAAATATTATATTATTATTATTATTATTATTATTATTATTATTATTATTATTATTATTATTATTGTTATTATTATGAAACACTTATGTCTAATTACATATGTCATTACTTACAAGCGTTACTCACAGGGTGATCTGTTTGTGTATGGACAAAATAAAAACCCCGTAAAACATTTACTACTGAACTTTATTTGTTGAAACTTTTTGCATACAACACTGAAAGATGGGAGATTCCTCAGAGCTCAACATGACCCCCATTGCGCACCCTGCACAACTCATAATGGTGATGCAATTCAGCTCATGTCCTTTGTAACATAAGAGGGGTGATTTGTTGAAAAGCTTGTGTAATTTTTACTCCCACATCATCAATATTCCTGGGTTTCTGTGAATAGACAATGTCTTTAACAAAACCCCACACGAAGAAGTCAGGAGGGGTTAGATCTGGGGAGTTTGGGGACCAAGCCAAGAGATAGCTGCTTCTCGTACTGGTTTCGCCTGCGACCTCCTGCATATATTTTTTTTTAACTCAGAACCTCTTTCTACACATGTTCGATACTACA
Source organism: Periplaneta americana (assembly GCF_040183065.1). Lineage (NCBI taxonomy): Eukaryota > Metazoa > Arthropoda > Insecta > Blattodea > Blattidae > Periplaneta > Periplaneta americana. The sequence continues at coordinate 26,237,811 of NC_091129.1, read as the reverse complement.
AAACCATGGAATCATATTAACGTCGAAATTCCCTTTGAACTCTTTTAACATTCTCAAATTTAGCATACCAAAGAAGACATTGTGCCCGCTGTTGAATTGTAGTAGCCATTTTAATCATCTACGATTTTCATTTGCCCTTTCAGATCATGCATTATTGATTGTCATATATGGAAATTGTCATCTTTCAATCAAAATATAACCTGGAACAAATTCTTCCACTATCATAATAGCTTTATAATCATCATCATCATCATCATCCTTCACGAATTAGGCCTCTGTAGACCTGTTTCGACCCCATCTAGCAGTCTTCTAAAAGTTCTTCCTGGTCGACGATGTCCTCTAGGTTTATATTGCACCATAATTTTTGGGATTCTTGAATTTTCCATTCTTCTTACATGATCTAGCCAAATTTAATCTGTATGTGTTGAATTTTTTCTCTACTGACTCTAATTCTAATTGTTCTAAAATTGCTTCGTTCCTTTTTCGGTCTAAAAGAGTATATCCTGCTGTCCTGAAAAATTTCATTTCTGTTACTTTGATTCTGTTCATGTCTTTTTTCTTTAATATCTAAATCTCCCTTCCTTATAAAAGGGAGGGTAATGCTAGTGTATTATATATTTTTATTCTTGTAGATTTTTTTTAATAATTTTGCTTTTAAGGTATTATTTATTATTCCTAGAATTTGTGTAAATTTGATAATTTTCTTGTTCATATATTTTTCATTTTGATAAGATATTTCACAACCCAGATAGTTGAAATTTTATACTTGTTAGAGGCATTGGTTATTGTGTATTATCTTACTTCTGACTGGGTCTTGTCCTAGAAGTGCCATTACTTTTGATTATTGTTCTGAAATTTCCATCCCAAAATATAGCTTTATAATAATAAATTAATGTTATCCATACCCAAACGGATCAGACTGTACATCAGTATCGTACTCAAAATTATATTTTCACTATACACGGACTTTATATCTTCCTTACCTTGATTACAATGTTGCCTTTAATATATATTGTGATTTGATAAAATAAAAATATACTGTATAATCTACATCCTGTTACAATAGAGAAAACAGAGGGATAGAAACTAATGGACGGTGCAATATATCCATTACCACTCTGCAGCATTAAGGATACCATGAAACAAACTGATGTACTAACATATTTATAAAATTTAGAATTATAGCCTAGCTATATCAACGCGATGTAGCACGAATTTCATTTCAATTAGTAGCAACAGAGCGGAGTTATTTTATTTTTTAAACGATTCACTTTTCGACACAATGATGGGTAAATTGTGCATTCATTCGTGAATTAGCATCTAGCCAGCATTGGAGACGCCATATGAATCCAATTCAGCGGTACTTGTACTATAACTCAATGCCTGATATAATTAGTTCATCTATTCATTCACTAAAAATTGTGTTATTCAGGAATTAAATTTAATTTTGTATACAATTCAGACGTGTTGGACTCGTTTGTAAAAGTATTGATAATTTCTTATGCTGCGAAATTTTATAGGTAGTGTAATATTAAATTATATTTTGGTCTTTCATTGAATGATGGTGACAGTATTTTATTTTACTTGTCACAGCAAGCATTGTGTTGGTCATGGTTCCCCTATCAGATGCGTTTCTTTATTTTCATCAAAATTCTTTTCATTATCTATAATAGGCTTAATGTCACAGTCTAGTAACGAGTCGCCCTAAGTGACGCAGTTGGTACAGCGCTGGCCTTCTGTGCCCGGGGTTGCGGGTTAGATCCCGGCCCAGGTCGATGGCATTTAAGTGTGCTTGTCATTGTTGAACATTTTCATTGGCAGTAATGCAGGCACATCTAATCAAATCACAGCTGCAAACTGCAGTCAACTTCAATTATTACGAAAGACAATATCTCAAAATACTTTTAATTTAAGCCTACCTGCCGAAGTGTAGAATTTAGTAATATGCGTTACAAGAGCGGTATGTTGAAGTTTTCAAGTTCGAGGGAAAGTTTGAAAAAGGGAAACATAGTTGAGCGCTTTCAATTTCCGAGAATTGAAAGAAAACATACCGCTCGTGTATCGTACATTATTTTGTGCAAAGATCGTTTATTACATACCTGAAAGAGGAATTTATAATTAGTTGCAATGAAATCTTCATCTTGGTTTCTGTTCAATGACGGCAAATTTGCAAAACAAAAATATCTATCTTGAACATTGTTGCTTTAAAATGTTTTCTGTGTTTACTATACTCCAGCAGGCGTGATATACGTCTGTCTTCCCCCCCCCCATTCTATGATGAGTCTGGAATCTTGTTGATTTTTTCACGGCTTCCTTAACGTTACTTGCATCACGAATGCAGTAACTTTAGTGGAGTTGTAGAGTTTACTTAATTTTTGCAAATATTTAAAAACAATAATTAACAGTGCAATTTAGGTGAAATTGCAGTGGTAAGTTTAAAATTTATAATTATTCCTATATTGAACGTCTCTAAAAATAATATGTTAAAAGCCTAAAGCAGTAAACTCAATATGTCACTTGAGATGTAAGAAGAGGGAAATTGTTATGTGTGTTAGGTTGGGAATACTGAATGTGGAATTTTAGACTTTCCGCGGATTGGTTTTGTGCGGAAACCCAGCAAATACGCACGATCTCGCACAAAAGTTGTTTTCCAGTAACTGAACCGAATAATTTGTCTATTTTATATGTGAAATATTGTCGATTCCTTTGTCTCCCATATTTTCTTCAATAAAAGTTGGCAATCCTATACGGAACACCAAAATAAACGGTTTTCTATAATATATTTTCTTCGGGGGCTTTATTAAACCGGCAGAGGGCGTATGCGTTTTTCAGTTCATTATTACTCTACAAATTCCCATCGTGTGCCTGATTACTTGAACAATTTCCAGGGAAGTGGATTGGTAGAGGCTGTATCTTGGCCTCCTCGATCTCCTGATTTGACCCCCTGTTTTTTGTGTGGGAACAGAAGCGTAATCTTGTTTACACAATCCCAATTGAATCATAAGATGATCTGGTGGCCCGAATATTTGCTGCAGCCGAGGAAATAAACGATAATACTTAAGTCTTTCATCACGTTAGACAATTCATGTCCCGCCGATGTAACCTTTGAGTTCAGGTCAATGGATGAATTTTTCAATATCTTTTGCTGTGATTTTGGTGCATAAATGAATTTAAACATATTTTGCAGTGAATCTGGTGTGTAAAAGATTTATAAGAGACTCAAGCAATAAAGCATGGTAATGGGGTTTTTTGTTACATTAAGATCTGTTGTCTTCCCATTTTTCCACATTGAGGAGAAAACAATTCATAACTCCTTCTTTTCCCAATTTACGTCATTTGCTGTTATGTCATGCGAGTTGCATTTTACGTTTATACAGAAGGCAGTAAAAGTGAGGACTAGTGAAGTGTCATTTTTTATAACAATACAAACCTACCTCACGGTCTGAAGCTAAATAACGCTTCCCTTTTACTACATGTCGTTTTTCTCGAACTTCGGCTTTATCCGATCTCATAGAGAGTACTTCCGTTGATTCATATACGCCCTCGTTCCAAAATCTACGAGTTTTACTTTTTTTCTTCTTCTACACCTGGATTTCCATTACGTACCTTACGTTCTTCGGCCATTTCACGCATTACGCTCATAAGGTAACAAAACAATTGCAAGTTACTTTTTTTCAAGTCTATAATTACAATACCGCTTCGTAAGTTTCAACTTTCCTTTGGAACTATTTTTGGCGTATTTGTTCTAGTTTACATATTCTCTGATTTTTCCTAATATAAGTTAGTTTCTAGAATAACCTTTGAGCAGAACTAATAATTTATTTATTTTTATTTTATTTATTTTTCTGGTGGAGGTAAGGCCATCAGACCTTCTCTTCCGCACTATCAGAATTACAATATATCAACAAGAAAAATTATACATCATGCTGCAATTAATCTAATCTAATGTAATGTAATAATAATAATAATAATAATAATAATAATAATAATAATAATAATTTATATAACCTGGCAGAGTTAAGGCCATATGGCCTTCTGTAACACTCAACCAGGAGTAAAACTGCTTTACAAAAAACAATACAATTTTACACACAAAACTGAATAAGATAATAATAATAAAATGTAAACAACACGTAAGTAGAAATCAGACATAATATATAGCATATAGAAAGAAAGAAAAAAGCATAATAAAATGTGAACAGCAGGTCAAAATAAATGAGACATACAAAGTATAAAAAATAAGACAATTATTGATAATAATAATAATAATAATAATAATATTAATAATAATAATAATGATAAAAAATAAGAATAGTAATAACAATAATGATAAAAAATAAGAATAGTAATAATAGTAATAATACTAATAGTAGTAATAAAATAGTGCAGTACAAAGCTTACAATGAATACAATATTTTTAAGTACACACAGTAAGGAAAATTATGATTATATATAGCTCAACTTATCACATTATAGATATACCATTATCGGAAAATATGAAAACAAAAGTATAAAATAAGTTAAATATCACTAGAACCTTAAAAAATGTGAATACGTGGAAACATGCAATACAACACTTGTCATAATAGTAAGT